>NC_065511.1:752659-761970 GCF_006386435.1 Epinephelus moara
AAAAAAAAAAGGGGGGGGGGGGGGGCAAACAGGTATAGGAGCAGCAAGTCCATCATGCACAGAGAAACTCAAAAACACACCATCCCTGATCCTCCACCCCAACAACCCCTTCCCACACCCACCCAACCCACTTCATCAAACGTTCAGGTATTGTGAGACATGAGTCCATCTCCTCTCAAAAGTGTCCATAGTCGTCTGCAGAATTGCAGTCATTTTTTCCATCATGTAAACACTCTTCAGTCTCTGCCTCCATTGAGATACATTTGGTGGTTTTGCAGTCTTCCAGTTCACTGCAGTCATTTTCTTTGCAATCAATAAAAGAATGCTAAGAATATATCGCTGATCTGCATTGTATTGATCTTTAGATATGGCACCTAACAAAAGCAAAAATGGTGGAAATACGGCCGCAGAGTGAGTAAGCTGTTCTGAGCTGGTGTCTGCTTGCCTTTTCTTCCTGAACTTGTGGCATTTCATGGCTTCCTACTCACATCATTTCTAAATAATCATCTCCACCCGGATTAAACAACTGGAAAAGGATAACTCCTACCTTATGGATAAAGTTGACAATCTTGAGAACACGACAAGGTCTGCCAATCTCCGCTTTGTCAGAGTACCTGAATCCTCCGAAGGCTACGACATACACCGGTTCATGGCCCGCTCGATCCCTCAACTCCTGGGCCAGGAGAACTTCCCCTTGCCAAACTTCAGCACTTTTAGGATAAGGTAAAGATTCTTCGACTCGCCCGTGAAAATAAAGAGCTGATATTCAATGGGAACCATATCTTCATTTACCCCGACTACAGTGCAGACCTGACGAGGAGGCGCTGGTCCTTCAACCCGCTGAAATGCAGGCTCCGGGAGCTTAAATCAAAGTATTCCCTCCGATATCCCTGCACTTTGTATGTGTGGGTTGATGGCAATGAACAAAAATTCAGCGATCACAAAGACGCTGAAACCGCTTTCATGCCACCTATGAAGTCCTCCATGAACTCTTCAACTTAACGTTAAACTTCTGCTGATACTGATGGCTGGCTTCGGTCTGCTTTCTGCCATGGAGTTGGTGAAACGGTCCCGCTATAACTCCAAGTCGACACTCTTTGGCTTTACGGTCAGTGCCTTTTGAAGTTGTTCAGTGATACTGCCTTCTGTTGTCGTTGTTTTTTCTGGGGTTTTTTTTGCTGCTGTGATTGTATTGTTTATGTTCAGTACAGATGATTTTTCTTTCACTTCTTATTAAAACTGTTATTGCACTGCAACAAGTTTTCTGATGAGTCTTGTTATCCAGCCATCATAGTTATTCATAAGCAGCAGCCTACTTTATTTCATAAGGCTCTGGCTTTTTGTTTCTTTAATTTTGAGCTCTCTAAGCTACATTTATAAAACTTTCCAATGAAGCAGATCAGCACTTCTGATTGATTGTGGTTTTGGCTTATTATCCAAAACCTATGGGCACATGTGGTCCTGGGTCAATTGTTTGGCCATTTTGTTCTTTTTTGTTTCTGTTTGTGTGTGTGCTTGTTTTGTGTCTTACCAACTTTTCCTGTCTGTGTCTAGTTACTGTATTTGCTTTTGTGTGAGTGCTTTCATGTTTGTGTGGTCTCTTCATCTGTTATTTGTTGTTCTCCCACTCCCTGTCACCTTTTCCCCTCAACTTTTTTGTTTTTGTTTTTCTTGACCTGTTGTTTTCATTGTTTCCACTGGCATAATTGAATCAGTTAAAGGTTTAAAAGTTATTAATCTCAATATTAGAAGCCTCGCTTCTAAAATTGATTCCCTCAGACCCTGGTTACTCTTTACAAACCTAATATCACCACAATATCTGAAACATGGTTAGATAGCAACATTGGTAATGATGAAATTAAAATTTTGTTTTGTATAGAGCTGATAGAGCTTCTAGAGGAGGTGGGGTGGCCACATATGTTGCTGCAAATCTTGTTGCTGAGCGTGTTACTCCTACTGTAGAACCACTTAATTTTGAATGTATTTTTATTAACATTAGTCTCCGTGAAAACAAACATTTAACTATTGGCAACATTTATAGCCCTTCATCTGCTCCAAGTGACTCTACAATGTGCATTTTGTCCACTATTACTTCTCTCAAGAAACACAATGAAATGATAATCCTAGGTGACTTCAACATTAATTGGCTTGATCGTTCCTCTTCCAATCATCGAAACTTATTTAGCAGTGTAAATCTAACTCGGTTAATTAACGAACCAACCAGAGTTGATATTTGTTCTTCCTCTCTGTTAGACTGGATACTTGTTACCAATCCGGAAAGAATAATCAAATCTGGTGTTATGGCTGACTGTTTAAATGACCATTCTATTATATTTTGTGTTTGGAAAATTAAAATCCCTAGCTCTCCACCTAAATACATTAGATTTAGACAATGCAAGAATATTAATGTTGACAATTTTATCCAAGATATAATTGCTATTAATTGGGACAGATTTCAGTAATTCCTTTTGTTGAAGATGCTTGGAATTTCTTTCATTCTGAATTATTAAATGTCATTGATAAATAGGGTTGGGTACCGTTCATAATTGAACCGATACGGTACCAGTACCGGTATCTGGAATTCAGTACCGGTACCATACGGTACCTTTTTTTTGGTACTTTTAAAGTCTAAACTTCTCAGTTTCAACATTTTATTGAGAACATTTAGGAACAGTGCTGCACGTTAACTTTTGTCTGCACATTTTTTTTGTCGCCATTGTTGCTGAGTCTGAGGTGCGAGTCATGCGCTCTCGCTCCGCCTCCACCTCAGGTACCGAAATCTGGCACCGATTCATTTTAAGTGAATCGGTACTCGGTAGTACCAACGTGAATCGGTACCAAGTACAAAAACTACCGAGTTTCATTACCCAACCCTATTGATAAACATGCCCCCATGAAAACAATCAGAGTTAAAGGCAGACACTTACCTTGGATCAGTTCTGAACTTGTTAGCCTATTCAAACAAAGGGATATAGCCTGGTCCAAATACGGCTCCTCCAAAGATCCTGTTGACTGGGAAACCTACAGATATCTGAGGAATTTGTGTAAAACTGAAACAAGGAATGGCAAATCTAACTACTACAAAGACAGTCTTTCTCATAATTTTCAGAATTCTAGACAGTTTTGGAATCAATTGAATCTTATTCTCAATAAAACTAACAAAAGTCCCATAAACCAGATACATCTTAACAATCAAATTATTTCTGATTCACTACTCATTTCTCAGGCTTTTAATCAACATTTCTCATCCATCTGTGGTTCCTAATTCAACAACTCATATAACACAGCTTGTTCCCTTAACCCCATTTTTTCCAATAGGTCTTTTTCCTTTAGAAAAATTCTGCCCATTTCGTTTTTCATGCCATTCGTGAGCTAAAACACAGCTGCAGCTCTGGCCCTGATGGTTTAGATACCAAATTTCTTAAAATTGCTGCTGATGTATTAATGTATCCCCTTGCAGACCAATTTAATCTGAGCCAGAGTTACTCCCCTTTTCAAAGCTGGAGATCCAACTGACGTGAATAACTATCGCCCAATTTCTATTATTTGTTCCACTGCCAAAATTTTTGAGAAACTTATCTTTATTCAATTATCGCAGTACCTAAACTTGTTCAATATTCTTTCTCCATTCCAATCAGGTTTTAGATCTAAGCATTCCACCACTACAGCTCTTTTAAAATTCACCAATGATGTGTTCTCCTCCTTTGACAAAGGCCAAGTCACCAGTGCAATCTTTATTGATCTTTCCAAAGCATTTGATATGGTCGACCACTACTTCCTCCTTGACAAGCTATATTCTATTGGTTTCTCACAACATGCTCTCTTTTGGTTTAATTCATATCTTCATAACAGATGTCAATGTGTTGCTATTCAGGATTCTCAGTCTGATTATTTGATTGTTGAAAAGGGTGTTCCGCAAGGTTCTACCTTAGGACCACTTCTTTTTTCCATTTTTATTAATGATTTACCACGTTCACCATGTTATGCTGACAATACTGTCATTTATACATCTAACACTGATATATCACAAATTCAGAATACTCTACAATCAGACTTCAGCTTGGTCCAAAAATGGTTTATCAACAACAAACCTGTACTAAACATGAAGAAGTCTTGCAGCATGTTATTTCACACACGTTACAATCACTCATATCTTCACAACTTGCAAATTAATTTTGATGATGGCTCACCTCTTGAGACTGTAAACTCCTTCAAATATCTTGGACTTTGGCTTGACCCGGAACTCTTTTTCAAGCCTCATATTGATTCTGTTGTTAAGAGAACTTATGGATGTCTCAGCCAACTATATCGCTCTATCAAGTGCTTTACTTTTCATGTTAGAAAAAGAATTATCTCTCGACTCATTCTGCCTATCACTGACTACGCTGACATTGTTCACCAGAACACATTTGACAGTTACCTCAAGCCCCTTAATATTGTTTATTATTCCCTATGTAGATTTATTTTGAAATGTCCATACAGAACTCATCACTGCTTCATGTACGAATCACTTAATTGGTTGCAGCTTAAATCTAGAAGACAATTTCACTGGGTTTTGTTCATCTTTAATTGTATTCACTCTAATTGTCCCTCTTATTTAAGACAGTTTCTTGTTCCATATAATTCTTCTAATCCACTCAGACATATGCAACACCCCTTCTTTTTTGTACCCAGAGTTCTCAAAGAGATTGGTCACAGGTCTTTCCAATATAAAGCTCCATCTGACTGGAATAATCTTCCTCCTTATCTGAGATCCATTACCTCCTTTCACTGCTTTAGGTCATCGTTATTTTATTTTCTTAAAACAACCTGCTCATGTTTCTAATTTACGTATAATTTATGTACAATATTCAGTTAATTGTATTCAATTTCTTTTGTATATCATTTGAGGACTGGGGTGTGGATGGGAGATGGTGAGCAAGCATCTGGTTTTATCCAATTGTAGTTTGTTTTTTTCTGTTTTTTGTGTACTGTTTGTTTTGTAATATTGTTTTGATGTATGTATGTATGTATGTACGTGTTACTTGTGTACTTAGGACCCCCTCGAAAATGAGATGCTACATCTCAAGGGGCTATACTTCAATAAATTCAATTCAACACTGTTTCTAATGGGACATCCACCTTCAAAATATTATCAATTTCTTTTTTAGCATTCTCCCAGAATCCTTGAATAACATAATAATCCCAAAAAATATGCATGGTGTCACCTATTTTCCCACAATTTTGCCAACATAGTGCCACAGTGGGATCTTTTACAAATGAGGAAATTATAAAAGGAGTATTAAAATATCTAACCTTTATTTTCCAGTCAAATTCTTTCCACAATTGACTATTTATTCCCTTATGGCAACCTGCCCATATGTCCACCCATTTAGTATCTTCAATTATAACATTTAATTCTAATTCCCATTTTTCCTTAATGTAATCTGTATTTTGTGAAATGTCAGTTGTCAACCTTTTGTATAAGATGTGTGTTTTTATGATGGTAGATGTTTCTCTACAACACTAATAAAGTATTCTTCTATTTCATTGGATTTTTTGCTGACCATCTCCCTTTCTTTATGACTTGTGACATTAACCCCTTTTCCACCGCAGGAACTTTTATCAATTACCCGGAATTTTGAAAAAAAGCGTTCCACACTTCCTGGTACGGGCAGCCCCTGAAAACTTTATTTCATTTCTACAAGCTCCACTTCGTTTCTGTTTTGATTAAGGATGGGTACCGAAACCCGGTACTAAATTAGCCCCGGAGCTAAATTATTAAAGACCGTAGTATTGATCAGCACTAACGGTATCGGTTCTTTTGTGCCAGCGCTGAACTCCTCCACACACACACACACACACACCAATGCGACACGGTAACCGGTGAACAGCTGAGCGGCTGCGGTGGAAACAAAGTGAAGATAACTTGAAAATGACTGGAGTTGATGGCAGCTACACTTGTTACTGTAAGTGACATTAACCCTTAGTGAGTAAGAAGCCAATCATTTATCAATACATGTGCTCAGCAAGCATGAACATGTAAACATGTAGACAGTGATATTCAATATGCTCCGTCCACAGTCTCTCATCCACCGAAACTAAGTCTTACACAAGGACAGCACGCTAGTTTGGCTGATAGTGAATTGTTAGTTATAAGCTCAAATGATAGCTGTCTGTATGTAGACTAACTTAGTTTGACATTTACTGTAAAATACTTTTAAACAAACAGCCCTAACTCTCTACCAGCACGTAGCCAGCCAAGCTGGCAGAGTAATTAAATTCAAATGAATTTTCCGGAACTTTGAGGTGCTGTGGAAACGCAAACCACACAGGTTACCAGGAATTATTTTACCCAGGTAAACAAATTCCTGGTAATAAAAGTTCCTGGAAATGTTGGTGGAAAAGGGGCTATATTCTTTAATCTGGAGGTACTCATACCAATCCTCTGATGGAAGGTTAAATTGTTCTTGAAGCTGAGAGAAAAATTAAAATTCTGTTCCTTTGAAAAGCTGGTTAATTGTAAGAAGACCTTTGTTTGCCCACCGTCTAAACCCACTATCCCACAAGGAGGGTGGGAATTCTATGTTTCCCACTATCATCATAGCCCTTGAAATTGACTCCATTCCCTTGAGCATTTATTTAACTGTTGTCCAAACCTTTAAAGTATGTTTTATCTATTCATTCTCTGTTTTGATTTTATTTATTGACTTAGTATTAATAAAAGGTAATACTGACAAAGAAACACCTCTAGCTGAGCTCTGCTCTGTCTGGGTCCATATTGCCTCTCGGTCGTTCTCAATCACTACTGCATTTATTTGGGCAGCCCAATAATAACTTTTAAAGTTCGGCAAGTTCTTCTTTTGCCAAATAAATGTAGAGACTAGTTTGTCTAAAATATTTAAAGTGGATACAGGTAAGGATTGAAACAGAAAAAGAAGTCTAGGTAGTAGGTTCATTTTTACTTTTTACTATATTTACTATTAACATACCTAAAGGCTCCCTCTGCCTTGTATGTCAGAACCTCATCTAATTGTTGTCCCATTTCCTTTAATTTTTTAAGTGCATCTTCCTTTCCATGTTGTTTGTGTTCCCTTGTTAATTTTTTTATTTCAGTTTCCAATTCTTGTTGTGGGCGGCACGGTGGTGTGGTGGTTAGCACTCTCGCCTCACAGCAAGAGGGTTGCCGGTTCGATCCCGGGCGTGGGAGCCCTTCTGTGCGGAGTTTGCATGTTCTCCCCGTGTCAGCGTGGGTTCTCTCCGGGCACTCCGGCTTCCTCCCACAGTCCAAAGACATGCAGATTGGGGACTAGGTTAATTGATAACTCTAAATTGTCCGTAGGTGTGAATGTGAGCGTGAATGGTTGTTTGTCTCTGTGTCAGCGCTGCGATAGTCTGGCGACCTGTCCAGAGTGTACCCTGCCTCTCGCCCGATGTCAGCTGGGATAGGCTCCAGCCCCCCCGCGACCCTCAAGAGGATGAAGCGGTTAGAAGATGAATGAATGAATTCTTGTTGTTTTGCAAGCCTTTGTTTCTTTATTCTGGTTCCTATGGAAATAATCTTTCCTCTTACCGTGGCCTTACTGGCATCCCAGAAAACCGAGGGAGGGACAATACCATTATCATTTATAGCAAAATACTCAGATAGAGCTCCTCCTATTTCTTGCTTAATATTTGTGTTTGTTAATAATGAGACATTAAGTCTCCAGTACCTGAAGTGATTGTCAAACCCTAAGTGAATTTTCATAGTAACTGGACCATGGTCTGAGATCGTGATTGGCTCAATTTTACTTTCTTTTATTCTATATAATTCTTTTTTTGATATACAAAAAAGGTCAATCCTCGAATAACTTAACTGTGTACTTGGGACATGAAAGTGAAGTCTCTTTCATTAGGGTGGAAATGCTGCCATACATCCGCTAGCCCAAGCTCTTTCATCATATTTGATAACCCCTTAGACATTTTAGACTGAGACTTTGTTATTGTAGGTAGCCTGTCCAATTTTGAGTTTAATGTGCAGTTACAGTCACCCCCCATTAGTATAATTCCTTCACTGTTATCTGCCAGTAGAGCTGCAACTTTTTTAAAGAAATGTGGACAGTCTCCATTAGGGGCATGGACATTCAATATGGTTATTTTTATTTCACCAATTGTGCCAATCTCCATAACATACTGGCCTTCATCATCCTGATGTAGGAGTAACACCTAGAATATTTGCACTTATAATAAAGTTTGGGGCACCACCCTCCTAATGAGAGAAGCGACTTATCAAATTGATAACTCTGTAAACCAATTATTAATTCGTCAGCATGCTTATCAATAATGAATCAATCTCAATATCTGGGTTATGAATTCTCCATACAATGATCTTAGTTCCTGCTCAAAAGAGATATACACAGACAACGACTTGGCGATAAATGAAGATTTATTTATGCTAAATATGTAACAACTGAGTAAATGAATGAGGATGATGTGAAATAACACAAAATCAACAGTAAGTATAAATGGATTAAAACAAGAAGTAACACTTGTGTAAGTTATTTAGTTTGGCGATAGTGAGAGAGTATGTGACTATAGATAAATTGGGAACGCAGGGATGCGCAAAACCATTTACCTAAGGAAACCTAAATTGAGATCAAGATAATTAAGTCTTCTATTCGACATCAACTCTTACCACTGCACAGTGGCTATATCAGGTGAAGGAAATTATTTGCCTCCTTTCTTAGCAGCAAATCAGGCGGACGTTTCTCCTGAGGTCAGCGGACTATCTCTTTGTGACTCCCGGCTTCACTTTACGGCCTTCCAGCAGGGTGATACAAACTGGAATGCAGCGGTGAGGGACGGTGGAGCCTGGTGGCGGTGTCCTTTAGGTGGTCCTCACACGTCGGTGATATTAGGCTGCAGGTTGGTTTGGCAAAAGAGTCCCTGTGACAAGTGGTTGGCAGCCGCTGGACCTGATGAATCTTTGGGGGTAGTTGTAGGTTGAAAAGTTTATCTGTTTAGCTGTGGCTACTTGCTTATAATAAAGTTGAAAACAATCTCGTCGGCCGTTTTATATTATTGTCAAAGTTATTATCTTATGTTAACTTTTTACCTCTTCTTGGCATAAGGATGGCTGAAAGGAGCATTTGTCAAGACTGGGGGGGGGTGAAGTTAACGTCCTTAAAGGGAAATTTCAGTTTATTTCAACCTGTCTCCTATCGTCCTAAATTTGTTTCAAGTCACTAGTGACATAGAAATAATAGTTAGCATGTTAGCCGTTAGCCTAGATACAGCCGTAGCGTCAGACCTGTTAAAACTTAATTGAACGGGCATCCTTTCAAGTGCAAAGT
>NC_065511.1:762643-774639 GCF_006386435.1 Epinephelus moara
CTTGTTTAGTGGACTAACTTTGCACTTGAAAGGATACCCGTTCAATTAAGTTTTAACAGGTCTGACGCTACGGCTGTATCTAGGCTAACGGCCAACATGCTAACTATTATTTCTATGTCACTAGTGACTTGAAACAAATTTAGGACGATAGGAGACGGGTTGAAATAAACCGAAATTTCCTTTTAATCTACCTTGGTGGTAAAGTCACTTCAGTCTTCCCTCTGCATGAGAGCCTTGAAATCAGCTGGCGTCAGTACTGCCTCCCTCTTCCTCCTCTCTTGGCTCCTCCATCCATCCTTCAGCTCCTCCTCAATGCGCTCCCTCTCCCCGCAGCGCATGTCAATCCCCAGCTCCTCCAGCAGCGTAGTGGCACTTGCTAGTGTTACAAAGGTCTTCTCCACGGTGTTCAGCTTAATCCTCAATTGCGCTGGGTACAAGCACCTCGCCTGTATTTCTTTCTTTTTAAGGTGCTTGATAACTTCTTGGACTCTCATCCATTTCTGCTGTAAATCAGGGGAGTAATCCTGATCAAAGTAGATCAGCTTGCCTTGAAAGAGAACTGGCCCCTGGCTCCATGCTTGTTGTATGATCATGTCTTTTACCGCTGTGTCCAGGAATCTCACTATTATCGATCTCGGGGTGGCTGCTGAATCCTTAGGCTTGGCCACCAGTGAACGATGTGCCCGTTCAATCCTAATGTCCATATCTGGTGGTAGTTTGAGTTCCTTCTGAAGTAGGTCTTTAACAAATCCCACCATACTGTATCTCTGCCCTCACTACCTTCTGGGATTTTAAAAATCCTAATGTTATTTCGTCTGAGTCTGTTTTGAAGATCATCACATTTTGCCGAGAGGTCTATATCACGGTGCAGCAGGTACCTCAGTGCCCTATGGTGGCTCATCCCGGTGTCCTCGGCCATGCTGACTCTGTCCTCAAGATTTCCAATTCTCTCTCCATGTTCCACCAACTGATTCTTTATGTCTGAAACAGTTTGTCCAGACAGTTAAGGGCCATTTTGGTGTGGTTGTGCCACTTTTCTGAGTTTCCTCAGCTCAGTTCCAGTATTGTTGAATCTGATTGACACATGTTACTGCCAGCTGTGTTTAGGTTGGCTTGGCTCGGCATGTTCAGTTTGTTTTCTTCTTTGTTTCTCCTTTGTCCAGCTGAGGAACTCGTATTTCATGGATACATTTTTTACGTTTCAGCGTCAAAGTATTGTATTTGTCACTCTTTTCTATAGTTTTGTCGAGCGGAGCTCAGTTACTATGCCGCAAGCCTGTCCATGACGTCACAGGAAGTCCTCTAAAAGGCTGATTTATGGTTACAAAAATACGGAGGTGCACGTCAGACTACGGTGTAGGCTAAAAGCATAGTGTGCGCCTCTACGCAGAGCCTACGCCAGACGTATAGTGTTGATTCCACTTTAGTCCCATTCCTAGCCCTGCCCATGTCAATACTTTTTTCATACTCTATTGTTTGAATTTCCAGGGTAGAGGCAAACCTCTGGGGTTTAGTTCTTTGAGTGTTACACCACAGGCCTGCCGGGTCTGCCTCAATATGTGGGTGGTCAAAGACTGAACTTACCTTATTGTGGAGTCCACATAGCCCCACAAAGTGCTGAGCAGACTGTGAGCACCAACAACGGAAAGTATTCTCTGAATGACCCTGCAGTGAGGACAAAATGAAACAAAAAGCAAAGAATAGTGACTGATGAGAAAGTAGTTCCATCTCACACAGGCTCTGCACCATACTGGACTGACGGATGGGTAATAATCCCCTCAAACCACAAACACACATTCGCCCACTGAAACGTAGTCCGCCAACTGGGACCCGCTACCTGAATATGTGTGGACCAACAGTATATAAAGCAGCACACACTATGTCTGCTATCCTTAGTGATGGCGATTTGCCCACCTCATCATGCCTGGGTGCAGACCATGCAGAGAGCATTATTTAGCAGCCAAATTTAGACACCAGTAGTGGTGAGATCACTTCTGATGCTTTGACATAATGCTGCAATGACAGTAAGCCAGAGCTTAAGATCTATAACATCGAGATTCCCACTCCAACAGCCTACATGCTACTGCTGGTTCTGCTCATCCCTGCTGAGAATAGGACTTCATTTGTAGATGACGACAACATTTCTTCAGTGTCCAATACCTCAGCATCTTGTGGGACTCTTGTGCCAACATCTCTCCACCAGCACTTCCCGCTGGTGTTGAGCTCCCCTTGCCCTTTTTTCAGGGTGAGAGGTCTCACAGAGAAACCCCCCCCGGTCTGTTTGTTACAGAAATACAATTTCAATAAACCACTCTGGTTATTATACTCTCTACAGATCTCACTCATGTTTCCACTGTTGTTTTCCTGAAATGAGTGATATCTCATGATATTTCAGAACCAGACTTCTGCTTAACGAGGCAATAACAAACAGACCTGATCAAGTGAAAAGTAAAGAGATACTATTCGATACGATTCAGACACTTACAATAACAATCTGAGCCTGTCTGTGTCAAAAATAACCACTTTTAACATATGCTTTTGTAGTTACCGTAGTTACCCCCCCCCCCACCCCCACCCCCCACCCCGATAAATATTTTCGATCCTAGTCATCCTTTAATGCTTCTGAGGTGTTTATATTTCTGTTATTTGGTTTCACAAAGAACTCATAGAGGAATAACTGATTGTAAGAATTATTAGTAGGCTATTTTTAGACTGCAAATCAATAGCATCTTATGAATAATAACTAACATAGAGACAGGAAGAAAAGAAGGCGTCTTGTACAGTAATGATTTGGGGCTTAATATTGTCAGACACTTTTTAATGGACTTAATGAACAAATGACAAAGTACACGGTGTCAGATAAAATGATGGCAGTTTTAACAGCTTTTTAAGGTAAAGACACTACAGGTGAATGGGTAAAATTTTAAAATAATATCATCATGAAACTTCCTCAGTTGATCACTTACAATAGTATGAAAAAAAATGTATTACAAGTTTTTAAATTTTTAATGTTTAATTATGCAAATTAGTAGGGGTGTCCCCGACTAAGAATTTTCATAGTCGAATCTGATTTGACAGATTTTTCCTTTAGCCAACTAATCGTCGAATCATGTTGTTTTCCCCCTCATTGATTAATGAGCTCATTTGCGTCAGTTTCCGCTCCAGAGAAAAGAGCTAAAACACCCAAATAAACAAATTTAATTCTTCAGTTGGCATAATAAGATAATAATAATAAAAGTTAAAGGGTTATCATTTTATCTTTCTCTTTATTCCTTTCACTTCATCAAGGTATGATGCTCTAGATGAGCGCAGATGCGCTGCCCAGCCGGGGACAGCCCTCCATTCTGAAACACCACCGTTCTGAAACACCACCGTTCTGAACCACCCCCACTCCGAAACTGATTTTCAAGTCCATATCTTGTTTCCTGCATCAAACACTGCCGCCTGCTCTCCAGCCGCACTCGCACAATTCTGAAATTCGTTGTACTACAAAAGCTTGAAATGAACGTTCAACTCATTGTTTTTTATTGAAAATATGTCACTGTCTTCATTTATTATGTATAATTTCGCTAGCAGCAAACACATTTAAAAGGAGACGCTTGTCAAGTCTTTTTACGTGCGCTGTCCGTGGTGCTGAAATCTCCACTCCCGGCCACACTCCCGGCCTCACTCGCACAACACGTATCCCGTTCAAAATAGGCTATATATCACGAATTACTAGAAAACAAATACATTCTATGTCAAATCAAGATGTTCAGCAGCAGTGAGCACCCCCATATAGTCAGAATGGTACGGTCTTGTTTCATAACCACATTTTGCAACGATTCGACAGCGAGACTGGCAGTCGAATCAGACTTCTCCGAATCGAATCACCGATGGCAGTCGAATCAGACTTCTCCGAATCGAATCACCGAATCATCGACTATTCGGGGTCACCCCTACAAATTAGGCACTGTCTCCTTAAATATGCACTAATTTGCATATATTTCCGTAAGATAAATCTGAACATCTGATAAAGCCAGGTGCAAAATTCTTTTTTAATTTTGTTTACATATAAGATGAAAAAAAATTACAGAGGCATTTAAGGATATCTGCTTTTATAACCTAGAAAATCAAAATATACTGTCCTTAAAAAAAAAAATCGATTTTCGCCATATTTTTGGGAATAAAAAGACTTGGAGTATGACAAAAAACTCATTTTGAGAAAACGGCATTCAAAGATTTACATAATAACATAATACAAGTAGACAAAATGTAATAAAATAAACATCTAAATGTATAATTTGAATGTTTTCTTTATAGCAGTTTGAAAGAATACATATTCAAGGAGTAAACTATAGCCCAAAATCTCAAAATTGGCCACTGCATGAAAAATCAATGTTTTTGCCTGCCATGTCTCGCCTTAATCAGGGAAAATACCCTCACTAACGTGCATATGTGTTACCATGGTTATATGTATGCATTAGCATAAAAGGGATTAAGGGATATACGTGGCCTTTATCAGCATCAAATATGAGATTGCGGAAAGATTTTACAATCAACAGAAAGATTTATTATTGGTTTACCTGCTGCTAAAACCACATATCTGCTATCATAAAATCCTATGGTTGGATCGTTTTCTTAAAAAATAGTCATAAAACACGCACATCCCAAGGTCCATTTGGAGTGGGTGCTGGATACATATATATAAAAGTTATGAAAAACGGAGAAAATGTACCGCACACCAAGTCTCAGCTCCCATTGAAGGCTTTTTTATTTGATTGTTTTCTTTCACAACACAAACTCTTGTGCGGTTCGTTTGTGTTGTGAAAGAAGAGTCCGTTTGGAAGCAGACCTAGGCCTACCTTTATGAGCGGTCTCGCTTCAGTTATTTGGTCTGTTCTAGGGTTCGATCAACAGCTTTCTAACCAGCCCAAACAAACCGTAGTAACCGCGCAAACAGACCTGATTACGTTTTAACCGAACCAAACAGGTTAGGTGTGAAGGCACCCACAGTAATGGACTAATTTGGCCTGGTGCAGGGCAGGCTTTGGTATCCATGGTCACTGTTAGGTTAGGTCAAGGGTAGCAGTCATCAATTTGAATTGAAGCCGATGATGCTCTTCAGTATCTAGTAGGCTCATAACTGTGACTTGCTCAAAGAAATTCATGCTGAAGTCCAGAGATGCATTTTATGGTGGTTTGTTAAACAGACAAGTGAGATTTTTTTTTTTCCAGCAGCCCTGGTTAACATTTATTGAATGTCTTGTTAACGCCCTATGCATTCACCTCTGATGAAAAGGAGTGGTAAAATGACCAGTTGGTGGTCGTATATATTGATAGGCTATAAACTTTAGCCAATATATAACATATTGGCTAAACTTTATAGCCTATCAATTTATGTTGTTAATATAAGTTTTCGACTATTTTTATGGAGGTAAATGTCGCCATCTGTTGGTGAATTTAATTCATAACAGTCAGCTTTTGAGGAGACAGAGAAATACTGATTGAAATGAGTGTAACTGATGCATTTGTTGACAGAGGGAACTGAACTTGAATATAAAGTTTGAAATATCAGTCTGTTTGATCCTGAATTAGTATGTTTTCTTAGGACTGTAGTCTGTACATAATAATAATAATAATAATAATAATAACAATAACACAACAACAACAACAACAACAACAACAATAATGATGATAATAATAATAATAATAATAATAATAATAATAATGTAATACAGCCAAACTACTGTATCTACAGTACATTTGTTATTGCTAATAAAGATTGTCAAGTTAAATGGCATGTTGTTGTACGGTCATTTTGTACCTATGATACATTTGGGATGGGGGGGGTCCAAATAAAATTTCGCTTGGTCAGGGGCAGCCCTGGATACATGATGCCATCCTCTGTAAAACATGCACTTTTAAACTTACAAGTGTAACATTACTCTGGTCAAAGAGGCAAAACTACTATCTAGTACTTCTCTAGATACAGGATGTGCAAACCTTGTTGTATCTGACAACACTTTATAGGCCTCAGGGCACCATGTTATTAACGTTCTGTGCTTACCTGAACTTTAAAGTAGAACCTGACTTTTGACAACTTAACTTTGACAGGTGTATGACAAGAACATGCAGGTATTTTCCAGAAGATCACAGAAATGACATACTGAACGTCCCTTGCATTCCTGTACAGAATTACTAACAGAGCAGTAACTTTACACACTTACCCTCTATTCGCTGTGCCTGCCTGCTCGGCCATACTCCAACACCTTGTCACGTGGAAAGAGAAACTGTGACATTGAGTGTGCGTTCGAAAATAGTTGTTCGGAGTACCGGGGCGCCCTCTGCCACAAACTGGACCCTCGTAAATTCGGAGTAGTTGAAATGTACCATTCGGTTATTCAGAACAGCATAGTCTGAGCCCCCCTTTGGGCACTCTGTGTGGGGAGACGGAGCAGAAGAGCGACGAGGGCAGTGAATGTGTGATGAACTAAACTGTTCCTTGATTCATGAAGAAGTAGAACTTAACAACAGCGATGTTATTTTAGTGTAGAATGTTCGATCGATAACTAACGCACCAATATAACTGAAGACTGGTTTATTTGTTGTTTGAGATAACTTAACCGAGCGGTTCCTTTACATCTTAACGGCTTCTGCCTCCGCCCATCGCAGCATCCCTGTAGACAAAACAAGCGCACCCGGCTACAGACTTGAGGCATTGCGGAAGTAGCTTTTCTAAATATTTCCTAAACGTCGCAGCTCAGCGGAGGACAGAACTGGTAAGTAGATTGGTAAATTATGTTGATAGTTCCCTTTTGTCAATGAGTTGTGCACATTATACGCAACACAGATTGATTTGTTTGCGCTGACAGCTTTTGGGAAACTAACATGTCAGCTACATCATGTGTTCTACGAATTAAAGCTGCAAGTAACTTAAATGTTGGAAATGCTGTTGTTTGCTTTAAAGCTTGTCTTTCTCAGCAAAGGCATTTCCCATGTTCATTCAACTTCATATTACGGTCCAAAGTCATTGATAGCTTTAGATATACAAAAAGGTTTAGGCTATACAGTTATTTAATATAGTATAGTTTATCAAGTAGGCTATATCCTAACCATAAACGTATGCCTGTTCATTGTAAGGAGTACATAATTATTGCAGACATAAACCTTGACTTGATTTGACTTATAGCGTTAAAAAACGAGGTGTAATTATGATGGCTCAATTAAATGAGGTGTCCCAAGGCTCTGCCATTGTTCTTAATTGAAGTTGATCTAAGATCTTAGTCATTGATCTTAATTTTGTTTTTAATTGCATTTTTATTTATTTAAAAAAAAAAGCAGAAATATCCAAAGACAATGGGTAGGGACATCAAGGATAATGGGTCCTTCAAGTCCATGATGGTCCTTTAAGATCACAAAGGTCCTTATGATCCATGACTTTGATTAATGGAAAGCCTCAGTATTTTTAAGGAGGGAGAAATATTCCACTTATTAATAAGCTATAGTCCATCCTGTATGTCTTAATACGGAGGGGAATAAAGCAAAATTTACCAGACAAGATACGCAGATAAATAAAAGATCACTTCAAAGCCAGGTAAGATTTAGATTTTTTCCAGTATTTTTCACATTTTTTAATAGCATGTCTCAGAGAAAAAGTCAGTTGTTACATAACATAAATTTCTTTATCTATTTCTATCCATTCATAAGTTGTTGGAAACTCTTTACTAGCCATTGCACATCTTTTATGTGATGTGATGTGATGTGATCCCACAGACATGGTTTATTGGAAAACTGCCATGGATCATGAGATCAATTCCACCTTTGCTTTTGCTACTATGACAGGTTTAAATGTGTGCTGTAAAAAAGCTCTGTTCTGCAGAATCCAGCCGCAAGTGGAAAATCATCTTACAATCAAACTTAAACAATTGAATTTTTCCTTTTTCTTTGCTGGTTTTGTATGTGACCATGTGACACCAAAGTCTTTCATATTCTTTCTGAATAGTCCCTTCCAGAAAAAAATGTGTGAAATTAATTGTCATAACAAAAGATTTTGAACTTTAATTTGGAAATAGCTTGCACAGCCACGCAGGTGTTTCCAGTTCCAGCTGATTAGTTCTCTGCGTAGACTGCAGTTCTGCTATAGTGAGATTTATATGAGGTCAACAAACAATGTAATGGAATTGATAAAGGTGTAAGTTGTCTTAGGTTCCCAAATAAAAGGAGAGTGAGAGTCAAGCACTCTGTAGATATTCAGTTTGTCCCGAGAACTGGTCTGCTCAAGAAAAAAAAGTGCTAATACCTGTGCAGGTGGACTATGGGTGTGCAGGTCCTGACAGGATACAGGATTATACCAGACTGTAAAATTAAGCATCAAGTTAGGTATGCAGTTGATGTTGCTATTGGCATATTGGTGTTTAGTATTTTCCCCTCCGGCAGCTATGTTATTCATGCATCTATCACCCACTCACACAGTTTAGAGAAGTGTAAGGATATCTTGACAGTACTGGTGAGACCCTGAATGATTCAGGGCAGGGGCATAGTGAAAGAGTGGAACTAAGCACCCTGGGCCCCAACTGAGGGAGGCCCTCAAAAACCCTTGAAGTTAAAGTTTGTGTTTCATCTTAAACTTAATTAAAAAACAATAATAATAGGACACATCATCTGTTTTATCTAAAACAATATTAGATTTTCAAGATGCTTATAACTTTGGAAATATCATTAGTTTACTATTGTGTTGTTAAAGGGATAGTGCACCCAAAAATGAAAATTCAGCCATTATCTACTCACCCTCATGCCGATGGAGGCCCTGGTGAAGTTTTAGAGTCCTCACATCACTTGCGGAGATCCGAAGGGGGAGTGGGTAGCAGCACAACTCCACCTAATGCAGGCTGACGGCGCCCCAGATTAAAACGTCCAAGAACACATAATTGAAACCACAAAATATCTCCATACTGCTCATCCGTAGTGATCCAAGTGTCCTGAAGCCCCGACATAAAAAGTTGTTTGGAAAAACGTCATTTGAACTCTGTTTTTAGCCTCACTGTAGCCTGCAGCTCTAACTGCATCTCTGTGCACCGCGCTCACATGTGTGCGCTTGCGCGCGAGACCAGCGAAAGCACGTGAACACACATGAAGACGGTGCCCATGTCTCATGGTCTAGCGCAAGCGCACACTTCCTGCATTAAGACCAATCACACTGTCACTTTGAGAGTGATAGCAGGTTATTTTCCTGTCTTTTCGGTTTACATACTGAGGCTGCCTATGTTATAGCCTACGGTATGTGGGTCAATGATGTAATGCTGATTGTTTTGTTTCCATATGGTTTGGTTAAAGTAAGAGTTCAAATTTAAAAATAAATTTACAAATTAGTAGCATGACTTCTTTTTTGAAAACCTAATCTAACATTTCTGGTTTTAAACAATTTTGAGAGAATAATTGGCAGATGATGGCAAAAATGTCACTGTGGTGGAACTGTAAAAACTTTGTACCAAATAATTAAACCTGCTGAAAAAAGGTGAAATTCTCAATAAAACATCATATTAACTAGAGTAGATTCGATTCGATTCTATTTTGAACATACAAAATAAATAAAATAGTTTGGAATAATCTTTCATTGGAATAATTGAATTGTAAATAAAAGTAATGGAACCCCATTGTTTTGAATACTATAATTAATTTGGGGAATAATGTCAGTCAATCGACCTGCCGAAGTGTCAAGGTGGTGTAACCGCACAACCAGACATGTGACAGGATATTACAGAGAAGGACCCTGATGATGCTAACTGCTGCATGCCAGAGTTAGTAGCTCTCTTTAATTTTGTCGGTGTATGGCTGCAAGACTGGGCTAGCACCAGTAAAAATAATTCAACTTAATTCTTCAAACACTCCACGATTTTAGTTAAGTCTTGTTGGTTTCACCCCAGCCACAGCCTATTAACAGTAATCCTCTCTCATGGTAGGTGTCAGAGTTAAATGTTTTTGTTTTTTTTAACTTATGCCCAGGATATAATGAAGACGGTATTTACAGTAGCTTATGCTGAGAAAGCAGACTTTCTTAAACATATTCATACACTTCATTACTTATTACCATTTTAACCAGTACAGATGCTTCTGCCTTCCCTAAAGTAAAAGAGGCATAACCCTTTCCAAGGAAGAGGAGTCCATCTATTGGCCTGTATTATCTAATAATAAAAAGACAGAAATATACATTAAACAAAAATAAAGTTCATTTTAAATATCTAGATTGGAAGACAATATCTAAAAAAATATTAAACATTACAGCAATCTGCCACTTGAAAAACAGACAAAAGGGTGGAAAAAGTGGAATGACCCCCCACAACACTTAATGGATTTGTGTTTTCTTCATGCAGTACAACATGGAGAAGAATAAAGCTTTTATTTTGTAAAATCTTAGCTGCACTGACAGGGACATTGGTGGGTGTGACAGCTGAAGCTTGTTGTGCTGCTTTGCGACGCGGAACATAACTGAAGCCTTCAGACTCCAAAGTATACGGACATGTAGTCTCTAATCTAATTTAACTGTTTACAAGTCAGCCCTGATTCTGGAACAGAGCGTGTTCCTTCACAGACGCAGATCTGGGTGAGTGCTGGGCTGTCTCGATACACATCCAGAGAAACGGTCAGTGCCATGTCACCCTACCTACTTCTGCTGCAGCAGGCTTTTCAACTCTACCATTCCACTAATGCCTGTGTTACTAACACGTGGCCTCCTACTCCAACCAGCCCCTCTCTTTCTGTGTCAGCTGTTTCAGTCAGTAAACTAAATCTGTTCTGTGTTCTCCAGGCCTCTGCCTTTACATGGCTGTGGAATGATTTTATTCACCCTGTACATTAGATAGAAGTAATGATTCCACTGGTAATGTTAAGATCACTCAATTGCACTTGTGTGCATACTTACGTGGTCCAGCTCTTGACACACCCTTTGTAAACCTGTCAGATATCCATACTGGGGGATCAGGCCCTGAAGGGGCACAACCCTGTTGAGTTTGTGCTGATTTGTTGTTATTAGGGTTCAAGTCCTGAGGAGGCAGAACCCTGCTGACTTGGTGCCACACCACATGGTGGTGCCGTAATTGCTGCTCAAAAACGTAGTTTTGGAAAGGCCATCCATGTCCCTCTCACATAAAGTCAGGTTGTTTTAAAATTTGGCACACATATGAAGCTCAGTGTGCTCTCTCTCTTATGAATTTTTGCTAATTTGCATAATAAAAACAGTAAAATGATTAGACAGGAGTGTTCAAACTTTTGTGAACAGGAGCCAAATTAAATAATGGGAAAATTCCTTGGGGCCAGCTGCTTCTTGCATCAAACGGGTTATATACAAAAAACAAGCTAACGAACAAAAAAAAATCAATGAGATCAATCAACAAACGAGAAAAATGCAACTGTTTCATCTGTTAGTGAAAATGTGGTCAACATTCCACTACTCTTGAAAGCGGCAGTCCTCACTATTCACTTTTCACTTCTTTTTTTTTTGGCTATGTCTGCTACCTAGCAGTGAATGTCTGCTTTTAAGTAACCATTCAGTTTGCTTGTTTACCCCCTGCAAACATAGTTACTCTTGCAGAGATCCTAATCGACGCATGTCTACAAACTGTATGATAATCCTTTTATTATGAAGTAAGAATGCAAAGTCAATCAATCAATCAATCAATTTTATTTATAAAGCCCAATATCACAAATCACAATTTGCCTCACAGGGCTTTACAGCATACGACATCCCTCTGTCCTTATGACCCTCGCAGCGGATAAGGAAAAACTCCCCAAAAAAACCCCTTTAACGGGGAAAAAAAACGGTAGAAACCCCAGGAAGAGCAACTGAGGAGGGATCCCTCTTCCAGGACGGACAGACNGTCCTTATGACCCTCGCAGCGGATAAGGAAAAACTCCCCAAAAAAACCCCTTTAACGGGGAAAAAAAACGGTAGAAACCTCAGGAAGAGCAACTGAGGAGGGATCCCTCTTCCAGGACGGACAGACGTGCAATACATGTCG
>NC_065511.1:776292-799496 GCF_006386435.1 Epinephelus moara
AGATATTGGTCTATAGTTGGCTAACACCTCTGGATCCAGGGTGGGCTTTTTTAGTAGAGGTTTAATTACAGCTACCTTAAAAGACTGTGGTACATAGCCTGCTAATAAGGATATATTGATCATATCTAATATATGAGTGTTAACTAAAGGAAAGACCTCCTTAAGTAGCCTAGTTGGGATGGGGTCTAAGAGACACGTTGATGATTTAGATGAAGAAATCACTGCGGTCAGTTCTTGAAGAGTGCTTGATTAACCATTATTGTGTGGTGGTCCACATATAGTATATTTTGGAAGTCAAGTCGATTAAGCCTGCCATAATATGTCTTTGCTTAATTTGCTGGAAGCTGGAATGAGACATGAAACTTGGCACCACAACTGGAAGAAATGTCCTAATGCTTCACATCAAATTTGATCTGAATCAGCCTGATGGTGGTGCTATATTTGCCAGCTTAAAAGGCAAAACTATGACAGATCATGACCCTAACAACATGAGGCCTATTGACTTGAAATTTGACACACATCTACAACTCATTTGCCTTGTCAGAGCATATAGAGAAAACAACCAGGACATTTCAGTGTAGTATAAACTGTAGCTTAAAAACTGGATAAAAAATGTCAAATTATAACAGAGCCACAGACAAGCACATACCAGCACCACACATGCACACTTCCTCCAAGAGCTTACCTGGATATGTGTGCCAGATTTCAAGTTTGTAACTAACTGTGTGAGGTGCGTGGCCTTTACAAAATCTTGTTTTTAGGCATTAATTATAGCGCCACCATGTAGCCAATTGGGTTCCTGTTTCTTGTGAAATATTTGCACATCATTTCCAGTCATTGGGCTAAGTTTAATGTTTCTAGCTCAGTCCAGCTCACAGCAATTTAAGCCGTGACAGCTGATTTCAGGTAACAATAATAATAACGTGTCCAAACTCAATAGGGTTCTGACCCTTTGGAGCTTGAACCATAACAATAATAATAATAATGATAATGATAATAATGACATTAATATTGTTGTTGTTGTTTTGTTGTTGTTCTTTTTCTTTTTTTTTTCTTTTTTTTAATGAACAACTTGTCCCAAACTCAATAGGGTTCTGACCCTTTGGGGCTTGAACCCCAGTAAAATCCTCTATTACTCTCTGATGAGCGCAATGGGACAGTCTGTCCAGTAATGATTTCTCTCTCTCTTATAGTGCTCTGGGAGAGAGGACGATGCTGCAGGGGCCGTGCGTAGACAGTAGTGGCCCTAGGTTCACTCCTTTGGTGGTACTGGAGCTAGCCTCAGACACTAAGGAGGAAGCCATTGCATGGCTACTGGGGAGAATAAGAGACAACCAACAGAATGGAGGTTTGGAAGGTTGATTTAATTTGTGTACCCTGTTTGCCATTCCATTCAGTGTTATTAACCCTGTCATTTCTCCCAGGTGCTGAGCTGCTGGTGGAGCAGCTGAGCCCTGGAGTCGAGGCTCAGGAGAAGGAAAACCCCAACATGTTCTTGGTGGGGGCTACACAGCAGAGGCTGCTCTCTGGTGCTGAGGATGTAGGCCTCTTCAAGGAGTTCAAGGATGGATCCATGAGAGGCTTTACCTATGCCAACAAACACAACTTCAAAGACTTCGAAGGTAAAGTCCAGGAGGCGGCTGCATGAAGGCTGTTTGTTTCTTGGAGTATTTCTGCAGTAGAATAAATTCTTGCTTAAAGCGGCTATAATCAATATTTTTACTATAACAATGTGTCAAATGACAATGTGAAAACAAAGGGCTAGTGTGAAGGGGTCGCTCGTAGTGTAAACATACAGAAAGTTATCAGCTGAATCTGCAGCTCCCCTTGCTATACAGAGCTTTATGGCATTGCAGATCGTTGTTTATCTGTCAGGGCCACAACTTCACTGTTCTGATTCCCCCTCATTGCTCTCATAGCGCTGTTTTTAGCTGCACATGGCAGCTCTTTTCTCAGTAAAAAAGCTATAAAAAAACCACTGTAAAAAAAAAAAAAAAAAAAAGTACTAAAAAAAAGCCACTGTACACTACCTGTTCAGCAACAAACAGCAGACACAGTTAGAGACTAGCCAGTGAACATAGCCTAAACTCACAACTATTGCCACATTTACGCCCAGCACTCACCCTACTTCGGCATTTTTTGAATCCCTAAAACAGAGACCTTCGAAAATGCTGCTGATCCCATTTTAGTTTGAAAAGTCAGGGGTGCTTTTTTGTGTGGTTGGGTGGAAATTGAGGCTTTTGGAAACAATGATGCAGATACCTACGTTAGCTTCCTGATTAATTGATTGTTATCAATCATGATGTGTCAAGCCAAAACATTATAGCTAGGTCTACGTACTTTTTGTAACTTCAACCTTCTTGTGTGGGTACTTCTTTCCCTTTGCCATGGCTTCCTGTGTTGATGGATAATGCACCCATTATCATGTATGGAGATTGTTTTTGTTTGGGATGTACCGATTTATCAGCTGAACATTGGTATCGGCTGATATTCATCTTACTGACTGCCACTGGCCTATCAGCAAATAAGATGACATTCACCAGTAGCCATGGCTGAAGTTGTATCACATCAGTTTTGCACAGGCTACAAAGCAGGGCTCCAGAGGGCCACAAGCTTAAATAAATTAGCAGGTTCAAGGAGAATATACTGACTGTTTGGAAAACGGGCTTTGTGATCTCAGTGCTGTGTGACGAGATGGTAAGTAGCAGCCGGCATCTAATCCTCACTGGGAAAACATTTTTGGGACCACTTCCACTTTAGTATTCAGGCTGAAAGGATGCAGTAAATTCACTATAGTCACGTCAGAGGATGTAACCTATTGTTTCCCTGACAATGCTATATTGTAAACAACGAATCTGAATTAAAATTGGCAGGAGGACAGTTAGTTAGCATTAGCTCTGCGCAGCTGCTGGGCGCAAATAACAGACGAATGAAACCTTTGTTGCTCCAAAGAGGAAATTGCTTTGCACAATTGAGGGTAAATGAGTATAAAAAACATCAACAACAGCAACACATAACATATAAACAAATATCATTAAAAAAAAACATCAGAAATCAATCATCATAAAAAAAGCATTAGCATTGGGAGATTGATAAAGGTTCAACCCCCCTACCCCCAGGCTCATTAAGTTCAAGAAGTGCCGGTTCCATAAGTATCCTCAGTTGTAACAGTACTAGACAGACAAGGCACACACAACTTACTATATGAATATACACATGGAGATAAGTTTAGTAGAGCTGAAATCATTATCTGATTAACTGATTAGCTGATCAACAGAAATTTAATTGGGTCCTATTTTAATAAGAAAAGGCAGCAGAGGAGACACCCGCACACCAATGTTACTGGGCTAGAAAGCCACAAAAAGGTCCACAGGCTGAGATCATTGCAAAAATGGTCTATTTAAGACACCTGCGCACAAAAAGGTGCTCAAAGTGCAAAAAAAGGATAAAGAAAGAGTAAAAACAGCAGCAAACGTTTCAGTCCTTGAATATCACCAGTGCTACTGACATGAATGCTTCAAAGAACAGATAGAGACACAGACAGATTCCTACCAGGTGTGATCAGCTGGTGCCACAAATTAGATGAGATCAACTATGGACCAAAAGCATGTCTACCAAACCACAATGACCTGTCATATGAGTACTACACTATTCACAACATCTTCAAACACCAATATATAATAGCAGGATATAATAATATACAAATGTACAAAAACACAACCATACACAGAAAGACAGAAAAGAAAGGGAAAAATATGACAAAGCATTTCCCACCAGGCCATGCTGGTACATGCAAATGCCTTTAAAGAAAGAAGACATATGTAGTGTTTCATTTAGGCCTAGCAGCTCTTCAGTTTTGAGAAGAGAGATCCATCTACTTTCACACTGAGTACATTTTGTTCCCAGATCTGAATGTCTGCAGGTGAACTACATCAGTGCCACAGAAAGTGCAGTGGCTGGATATTTGGCCTCCTGGAAGTGTTTAGTTACAGGGCATTTTGGATCAGCTCTGTGAATAGAGCTTCTATGCTTGTTGATTCTGGTCCTGAGTTTGCATCTGGTTTTGCCAATATATTGCAGACCACAGGGACATTAAAGAAGGTAAATTACATTAGTGGAACAACTAATGAATTTCTAAATCTTGTTTTTTTTGGGGTTTTTTTTTTTTTGGTGATATGACTAACAAAAGTATTGGCTGTCTTGTTGTTTCGGCAGGAGGTGCAATGATGGATGGCCCGATGGGCTTCATTTCCATGGTGTCCTGCCAAAAAAAAAAAAAAAAAAGAGTCATATCACCAAAAAAGCAACATGATAGTCAAGGACTGAAACGTTTGCTGCTGTTTTTACTTAGTCTTTATCATATTTTGCACTTTGAGTACCTTTTTTGTGCACAGATGGCCTAAATAAATCGACTGTTTTTGCAGTGATCTCAGCCTGTAGACATGGTGGCTTCCTAGCCCAGTTACATTGTTGTGTGGTTGTCTCCTCTGCAGTGTTTTCTAGTTTGTTTATTGCACTGATGCACTAAAGGCAAACTTTTTTGTTGCCCCAAGTAGGTGCAGTTTCACAGCAGCCCTAAAACTATTTTGATAATCCATTAATTGTTAAGTTATTTTCTAGCAATAATTTGCTGCTTTTCTCTGTTTAAAAATACTGTTTTTAGAAATAATGATTAATTGATTAGTGGTGAATAACCTGCAGATAAATCAATAATGAAAAGTAGAGTGAAAAGTAGTTAAGGTAAAGGTAATGAGTGCGGTTTGAACAGCTGTATTAGAACCAGCATTTAGGTGATTTCCAATCATCACAACTCCTCTTGCAAGGTGCTCTAAAATCAAAAGAGCTGGAAAATGAATTGTACTGTCAGAACAGACTGCAGTCATTGTAGCTGACACACTGCAGTTTGAAATCTCTGACCTCACCGTCACATTCTCTGAGATGTTTAACGTGCCTCTTCTGTGAATGTCACAGTGCTGTTTGTCACTGATCTGCTCTGTCTCTCCAGGGGACGGGGACTCCTTCCTCAGCATGGCTGAGTGTCAGTACATTATTAAACATGAGCTAGACACATTACGGGCCAAAGATGAGACTCATGTACCAGGACACCCCCAGGCCAAGCTCTACCCTGGGAAATCTATCAGTGAGTGTCCATCTACCTCTCATTCTCTCACTTTGAAATTCAGATAGGCTTCAGGTATTTAACACACCGGATTAAACAGAGGAAGAGAAGCAATTTCTGAATTGCTTTCCCAGAAATTTTACTGTATTATGGTTTATACAGTATGGATATGTCAGCGTAAAGCTGTGCAGTATGAGTATTGTGGCAGTTGAATTAGTGCACCAATTATTGCACATTAAAAAAATTATTAATAATTATACCTTAAGTCGTTATTGCACAGTAGAATCATAATAGATAATTATGAATTATAAATGCAGATTTAATAAAAGCAACCAAACTAAACTGCATGAAATTAATAAACAGGTTCCATAAATTGTCAGAAGTGAATTGTGAATATGAGCATAATATGAATTAATATGAAGTGTGTAAGCTCGTAAAAGTAGATTTTTTTATTTCTGTAAAATAATCAAGACCTGTTTTTACCCCACCCCTTAAAAAATTGAAATTAACAAACACTGAGAACCAGAATTAATAAACAGGACTGGTAACAGAATAATTAAAATCTAAACAATACCCAACCCTAGTTCCTTGTAGGAGTTTAATGTTGCCTCAGAGGCACTGCTGAACGCAGTCTGTCTCTGTGCCTCCCTCTCCGTCTTTGTCTCTCTCACACTCTCTGTGGCAGCAGTATGGAAACAATAAATATGCAAATGCAGTGAAATACTCCAAAGTGAGATAAGGAAGCAATGAACTTGCAGTGGAGATAGGATGCCTCTATTCAGCGCCTTTATTTGATGAATTGTGTTAATGCAGAATGTAATCAGTTTGACAAATGATGCACTCAAGAAATGGCAGATGAAATGATAGAGCTTTCATGTACTTGTATATAGTCACTATGTATTAGACAATAGAAATGATTGCCATAGACAGTGCACTGTGTAGAGTGGGCTGCCTCACAGCTATTGTTTGCCTGCCCTTGTTTTACAAACTGAAGCTGGATGGTGTTTTTGGTTGAGAAAGTGAGTTCAGACAAACAAAAGTCAGGAGTAAAAATGCAACAAGGCTTTTTTTGTTGTTACTCAAAAGTCAATGAAACGTCTTCTGAATAATTTAAACTTTGAGCAAATAAAGCTTCACCCAGCTACCTATACACAACATTTTCATCCATCATGAAGTGAGTTGGTGGCATAAAAATATCATGAAAAATTATTTACATCTTAGTTCGCAGACTGCAGTCCAAGGGGATTCTGATCCAAGTTTTTCCTCTCCACGACAAGGAGGAACTGAAGAGGCTGTCTTTTTCTTGGTACAAAAAGGTGAAGTTGGCCTATCAGCCTCTTGGTAAGTAGAAGTACCAATTATCTCTCATCATCTTTGCTGTGAAAATCTTATGAAATAAGCACACATAATCACGTTGTTAATAGATGTAGAGAGGGAAACTCCTCAAAAGAGGAGCAGTTGTATACCTTTCATTGCTACTGTACATGACAATTACTACATGGTGATTGCTACATGATGCTCATTTTGCCTTCCAGCTCAGTTGTTCTCAGTCTTTATAAATGTGTTTTTACTCTTTTATTATTAACATGTAATTATTTTCCTCTCTCATGTTTGTGATTGACTTGCACATTCTCATGTTTTTAGCTACTACTTTCTTCCCCATTCTTTATCCCCAGATGACATCAGACACTACTATGGTGAGGGTCAGGCCCTCTACTTTGGCTTCCTGGAGTACTTTACCTTTGCCCTGGTGCCTATGGCTCTCATTGGAGTGCCTTACTATCTGTTTGACTGGGAGGACTACGACAAATATGTCATCTTTGCTGGGTTCAACTTGGTCTGGTGCACTGTTATCTTGGAGGTATGGACAGTGATTGTATCTACATTTGAGCCACAGTCACTCGGCCACCTGAAGTGGAATTACAGTCCAAAGGGCAGTGTCCACCAAAGCGTTTTTCCTGAGGCCAGCGTATTTTTTTAAATGCTTTGAAATGGGCGCACTGCATACTTACACGGTGCTGCAAACACCGGCAGCACGATGAGGCACTGGGCATGAATTTTGCACTGAGCGCCGACAGTTGGACTTTTTTTTTTTTTTCTGCGCACATCGCTGTCAGCCATTTGGTCACATTTGAGGAGGGACATATACTGTGAAGACAAACCATCACATCTCGCATGTACAAGTGCTGAACAACAACAATGGAGGCAAAATTTGCGAAAATGTATATATAGCTATATATATATTAGCTACATCATACAACTAAATCCTCTCTCCCTGATGCTTCAGCCTTCACCTTATCCAAAGCAAATGCTCTGCCTTGTGCCGACATGTTTACTTCCACAGATATTCCATATCATAGTAACCAGACGCAACCAAAGTGTCTTAGCTAAAAAGATGCTGCACCTCCAAAGTGCTCTCAGGCGCTCCCAGCAGGGTGTTTCCTGAGGAGCGCCTGGCGTTCTCAGCTGGAAGAAAATGCCTTGGTGGACACAGGGCCCAAGGCACTATTAAAGAAATGGAAGAAATGAATAAAGTGATAATGACAAGAGTATAATACACTATAGCTTGAATTAATGACAGTCTAGTGAAAGCTGATTAACAGATGAGCTAAACCTTTTCCTTCACCAGTTTTGGAAGCGTTGCAGTGCCTCACTAGCCTACCGCTGGGGCACACTGAGCAGGAAAAAGGCCTTTGAAGAACCTCGGCCAGGTTTCCATGGCGTCCTCGGGTTCAACCCTGTAACTGGCCGTGAGGAGCCTCTCTACCCCAATGTCAAAAGGCAACTGCGTATCTACCTTGTGTCCCTGCCCTTTGTCCTGTTCTGCCTTTACCTGTCCCTCACCATCATGATGATCTACTTTCTAATGGAGGGGTGGGCGCTGTCAGTCCATGATGAGGACCCCACATTCTGGACAGGAATACTGTTGTACATCCCCAGTATTATCTATGCTGTGGTCATAGAGATTATGAACCTCATCTATAGATATGCTGCCGAGTTCCTCACCGAGTGGGGTGAGTAGTGGTGATGAGTGGTTTTATGTACAATACACATACATGCACTAAATCTATTGTTTTTTTTAGGAAGAGTCTTAGTATAGAAACAATAACTAGAAAATGTATTTCTTACAGAAAATGTGTGTGAATGCTGACAGCTAAAATGATTTCAGAAGCATTTCTGAAAATGCAGAAATAAAATGAAGTGTCTGCAAGATCTGAAAGAACTGACAGCTGATCTGCATTACCTAAAACAAAAAGCTAAGAGCTAAAATATAGTGTGAGAAAAGCTAAAAACTGAAAACACTGAAAGAAGATATGCTCTGTATTTTTAAAAGCATTAAAAATAATAATAATTAATAATAATAATAATAATAAACTTTATTTATATAGCACCTTTCAAAACACAGTTACAAAGTGCTGTACAATAAAACTAAACACAATTAAAACACAAGAGGAATGAAACAAATAACATGTCATAAAATGTCAACTAGTAAAAGCTAAAATAAGGCCAAAGTTAAATTCAAGATAATGAAAGGTCATTAAAGTCAGTAAGATCGCAATAACATAGACAGCTCAGATAAAGTCAGGATATGCTTTCCAAAAGAAGTATGTTTTTAGGAGAGACGAAGCCAATGACTCAGGCAGCCTTATATCCTCAGGCAGGTGATTCAGGAGCCTCAGGGCCCTGGGGTCAAGAGAAGAGCCTTATAAGTAATTAATAAGTTTTTAAAATCAATCCTAAAACAAACAGGGAGCCAATAGCCCCTTATACACTGTCAGGTTTTCCGCGAATGTTGGGTCATTTTGCCAGCAAGCTGCGAGCATTTAGACACACAGAGCCGGATTGGCGAGTTGATCCGAGGTGCCCAGTTTTCCTCCTCGTAGGGTAGTCATATTGGCGGAACCCTTTTAGTTTAAAAAGACTGAGGCGGGCTTCTGCAATGGGAGGGGCTGTTGAAGACTTGTAAGAGGAGCTGTTGATGACGCCGCACGTGCGAACCACTGGCGGTGGATAAATAGGAAAAAGATAATAGCAGGAATTAGCAAGCAGCTAGTAGCAAGAGGGAAAAGCAAACCTAGAAGACACTAAAGATGAGCAACTGGGGAGACAAAGAATTGTGTGCCCTCCTTGCCCTCACAAAGGAAGAGTCCATTAACCGTCAGATGACGGGAACGGTGAGGAACGGGCAGGCCTACTTACGAGAGAATTGCCGAAGGACTGACCAGCCACGGCTTCCCTCCCACGTCACTGTTTACGTCACACACTGAGCAACACGTTTTATTTGCTCACGCCCCCCATTGCCCCTAGAAAGGCGCATTCTCTATAATCAAAAGTATGTAGGTGGCATTTTGCCGCACTCCCCAATTTTGTTTTTATACTGCCAATGCTGAAAGAAGACTGATTGGGTTTTCCTGTAAATTTGCACAGTTCCTGTTTTAAAAGGGCTAATGTTAAGCGGTAAAACTGGTGCTTCTTGGTTTTGGTTAAGAGCCTTGCGGCTGAGGTCTGTACAATCTGAAGTCGTTGAAAGGTTTTTTGAATAAGACATGAATAAAGGCTGTTGCAAAAATCAAGACATGAAGAGATAAGAGCATGTATTACAGTCTCTGTATCTCTAAGAGTTAAAATAGATTTTATTCTAGCAATGTTTCTGAGGTGATAAAAGCATGATTGGACAAGTTTAGTGACATGTTATTCAAAACATAAATTACTATCAAATATGACACCAAGATTTTTTGCAACAGGCATTATGTGTTGTGACAGGTGACCAATAGATGGCAGTATTTGTTTTGTGATATGCTGTGACCCAATTACAAGAATTTCTATTTTATTAGCATTGAGCTGAAGAAAATTTAGCAACATCCAATTTTTTATATCACACAGACAGTCCTGTAGAGAGCACAGCATGCTGAGGTCAGTTGGTTTAACAGGGAGGTACAGCTGAGTGTCATTTGCATAACAGTGGAAAGAAACACCATGTCAACGGATGACATCACCCAAGGGGAGCATGTATAATTAAAAAAGAGTAGGACCAAGGATTGACCCTTGAGGCACACCGTACTTAATATGGGACAATGATGACATGACATTATGAATGGACACACAAAACTTCCTGTCTGACAAGAAGGGCTGTCTCAGTGCTGTGATGTTAGCAGAAAGATTGAAACTTGTCAAAAATGCAGTTATTGTCCACAGCAGCAAGCAGCTGCTTTGATACAATTTTTTCAAAAATCTTAGAAATGAAAGGCAGTTTAGAGATGAGAGATTTAGCGATAGTTTTCTGAGATGGTGTGATCCAGCCCAGGTTTTTTAAGGACTGGTTGGACGCAAGCAGTCTTAAAGTAATCTGGGACACAACCAGTAGACAGTGAACTTTTAACAATGGAAAGCAAATGGGGCCCAATACAATCAGTCACTTCAAATAAAAAAATTGTTGGAATTATGTCAAGAGTGGTGGTCGAGACTTTCATGTGTGACATGGTTTCTAGGAGCTCTGGCAGAGTAAAAGGGGATTTATGTGAGGTTCGGCTTGAAAAGCAGTGGTGTGAATATTGGCATAGAGTGGCGAGCCTTGGGACAGGACGAGGCAGTGGCTGTGAGCTTTGGGACCCATGGGGTGGCAGGGGAGGTGAAAGAGAAGGCCGGGAAACCGCAGTCAGAGGAGGGAAGTCATGAAGGTCAAGGATGTCATATTTATTCTGGAGCTGGATGTTATAGTGAGGGGGAACATGAGGAGGGTGCCTGCCTTTCGCGGAGCGAGCATTAACCAGAGACCAGGGTTCTTGATAAAATAAGATAAGATAAGATAAGATAAGATAAGATACTCCTTTATTGATCCCACAATTGAGAAATTCCAGTGTTACAGCAGTCAAGGAGAGTCAGATTAAAAATTCAAAATTTAAAAACTTAAAAACTAGGCATGCAAAAAATACAAGACACAGTGATAAATAATAATAATAATAATAATGAGAAGTGGATAATAATGTGCAGTGAATAAAAATTAGCAATTAGCAGTGGATTAAAGAGAGCATATCTAGTCCAAGTGATTGTATGTGCAAAAAACAACAACAAGGGGGACAGTAATGCTTATGATGGTGTTTATAAAGTGTCCATAAAGTGTCCATAGTGTCCATAAAGTGTCCATGGTGCAGTTTATTGTGAGCAGTGCTGGTTGTGTAGTCTGACAGCAGCAGGCAGGAAGGACCTGCGATAGCGTTCCTTCACACACTTTGGGTGAATCAGTCTATCGCTGAAGGAGCTCTCCAGAGCTTTTATCTCCTCCTGCAGAGGATGGGAGTCGTTAGTCCTCGAGATGACAGCTTGGCTGTCATCCTCCTTTCTCCCACCACCTGCACAGAGTCCAGAGAGCATCCCAAGACAGAGCTGGCCCTCTTGATCAGCTTGTCCAGTCTCTTCCTATCTGCAGCCGAGACGCTGCTGCCCCAGCAGACCACTCCGTAAAAGATGGCTGATGCCACCACAGTGTCAAAGAAGGTCTTCAGGAGCACCCCCTGCACTCCAAAAGACCTGAGCCGCCTCAGCAGGTAGAGTCTGATTTGGCCTTTACTGTATAGTGCTGTTGTGTGATCAGTCCAGTCCAGTTTATTGTTAAGATGAACACCCAGGTACTTAAAAGATGTCACCATCTCAATGTCTTTTCCCTGGATGTTCAACAATGTTGGGGGGAGGAGTCTGCGCCTGCGGTAATCCACCACCAGCTCTTTGGTTTTACCCGCATTGGTCTGAAGGTGGTTCCTCTGGCACCAGTCCACAAAGTCCTGGTTCAGTTCTCTGTACCGCCTGTCTTCCCCATCTGTGATGAGGCCGACTATGGCAGAGTCGTCAGAGAACTTCTGCAGATGACAGGTGGGGGTGTCGTATGAAAAGTCTGCAGTGTGGAGGGTGAAGAGAAACGGTGCCAGCACCATCCCCTGCGGGGGCCCCCTTACTGCAGACAACCAAGTCCGATACACAATCTTGGGTCCTGACATACTGTGGCCGGTCCATGAGGTAGTCCAGGATCCAGGATGTGAGGTGATTAGCCCCAGGATGTGAGGTGATTAGCCACCCCTATGTGCTCCAGTTTGTCCCTCAGAAGTGCAGGCAGTATAGTGTTGAAAGTGCTGAAGAAGTCAAAGAACATGATTCTTACAGAGCTTCCAGGCTTCTCCAGGTGAGAAAGAGCTCTATGCAGGAGGAAGATGATGGCGTCATCCACCCCAATGCCAGGCTGGTAGGCAAACTGCAGTGGATCTATTGAAGGGCCTACTGCGGGGCGGAGACGAGACAGGACCAGCCGCTCCAGAGTCTTCATGAGGTGCGATGTTAATGCCACCGGTCTGAAGCTGCTGAAGTCCTTGGGGTGCGGAGTCTTCGGCGCAGGTACCACGCAGGATGTCTTCCACAGCTGTGGTACTCTCCCCAGCCTCAGGCTCAGATTGAAGATGGTTTCAGCTATCCCGCACAGTTGGTCTGCGCAGGACTTCAGGAGCCTGGAGCTGATGCCGTCTGGACCCGCAGCCCTCCTCGTCTTTATCCTCCTCAGCTGATCTCTCACCTGACAGGTAGTGAAGGACAAGCTGGAGCAGGGGTGCTGTGTGCTGGGGGTTTGAGGTGATGAGGTGGGGGGAGGAGTGGGGCGTGGTGAGATGTCCGGGGTAGCGCGGGTGGGAGAGGCGTTGAAGTAGTTTGCCAGGAGTGTGGGTGGGAGGGAGGTGAAGGTGAGGATGTGGGGGGGTTGCAGCAGTGATGTCTGGGCTGGGGGAGGGGCAGACTGATCAAATCTATTGAAGAACAGATTCAGATCATTCACCCACTTCTGGTCGCCTCTGGCCTGGGAGTCTGGTTGTTTTTGTCCTGAGATGGTTTTCAGACCTCTCCAGGCTCCGCTGACGTCGCTCTGCTGCAGCTGTTTCTCCATCTTCTTTTTATCCTTTCCCCACCTGATGTTTCTCTGTAGCTCCTTCTGCACGGCCTTCAGCTCCTCCTTGGTTCCAGAGTTAAAAACTCTCCACTTCTCCTTCAGGAGAGCTTTTATATCTGGAGTAATCCAGGGTTTGGTGTTGGAGAAGCAGCGTACAGTCCTGGTGGGTACGGTGCTTTCCACACAGAATAATATAGTCCGTAATACATGATGTCAGACTGTCAGTGTCCTCCCCATGGAAATTGCTGAGTACCTCCCACACAGTGGTCTCGAAGCAGTCATTCAGGGCCTCCTCGGCCTCAGCAGACCACTTCTTCACAGTGCGGGTGGTTGCTGGTTCCCTCTGCACCAGAGGTCTGTAGACAGGCAGAAGATGAACCAGGTTGTGATCAGCTTTTCCCAGGGGGGGCAGGGGGGATGAGTGGTATGCCTCCTTGGTGTTGGCATAAAATAAATCCAGGGAGATGATGGGATGGAGTAGAGCTGGCCAGGGCTTTAGGTCTAGCCCCGAGCTGTGTCCAGGAGTCACAGGGGACAGCAACCAGAGGTGGGGCAGCAGTGGGACAGTGAGTGGTGACAGGCTCCGCCGGAGAGGCAGCTTCAACAGCAGGGCAGGGCACAGTGGCATCAAGCTCATGGGCACCGGTTGTCTCAGTTTGTGCTAGACCGAAGATGATGGTGTCCAGAAATTTTTCGGCTTCTTCGATCTTGTACAGCGTGGAGATTCTTTGTTCCAGTTCTGTACCCTTAACGGCCAGGTAAGCACAGTTGACACAACTGGATGAAGAGTTGAGTGGAGCCATAGGTTGCCGATGGGGTGGTTGGGGAGGAGAAAATAAAAAGGAGGCCAGCACAGGGCTAAAAGGTGATTGGGTGTGGAGGATAGCGTTTGTGGACAAGGAGGGCACGGGAACTTACATGCAGGGGCTCCGACATGGAGCCCACAGCGTTGATTGAGTTTTAGCAGATGGGTCAGAAGCGATCAGCAAACAGCACAAACAGGCAGCGGGACTTACCGACACCAAGTGGACCTGCTGGTTGGTGGCATCTTGACATCCGTGTAGGTAGCTAGCCCGCAATGCTAAAAACAAACCGGGTTGCGCTTACCTCTGCAGGCTGTTCAGTCCATAAAACGTGAAATAAAATTAAATCCGGGCAGGCGATGGTTAAAATCTTCTGCCTCAACAGAGCATATAGATAAAACCACTGGGACAGAAAAGTGTAGAGTAAAATGTGTCTCAAAAACAGATATAAAACGACAGATTGTGACAGCGCTTCACACAAGCACATACAAAATGCCACGCATGCGCACAGGAGCGTAGAAGTTGATCAAAAAATGCACAGGCAAGGTATAGTTACTTTGTGACAAAGTGTGTGTCAAATGGAGTAGATAGAAGATTAGAAGATATTTTTCAATTTACTGCAACTATAGAAAATTTCAAAAAGCTTAAAATTTGATCAAATGACAACCTAGGGGCTTTTATTTTGAAAATTCTGGTCTGAAAATAACGTAAAACATATACTCGGATAATACAAAAACTGGAAAATATATAAGTATACGGAAGCAGTAGTGTTTTAAAATTGAGTAGGTTCAAGATGATTTGAAGATTCTCTCCATTGGTTTACATTGTTTAAAAATGTTAACAGAAGCTTAATATTTTAAAAGGCATAAGAAGTAAAAACAAGAAAAGATGTAATACCTATGCCCTTAAAGAGCTGAACATTTTGTTGTGTGAATGGTTTCTGTAGCTCAGAGAAGTAGCAAAGTAGTGAGCTGCCAAAAGACTTATGGAATATGGAATAAGAATACCTTGAAAATGCATTTCCTGAAGAAAATGTGTGTGAGTGCTGACAGCTGAAATTAATTTAAATACATTGCTGAAAATACAGGAATATAAAACAAATTGCCTGACAGATCTGAAAATCTGTCAGATTGGAAGTTTTAACTGCATTACCTAAAGTTAAACTGTAATACTGGCAAAGGCAGATGTTGAAATTAACTGAAAAGGCTGAAAGAGGAAATACTTAACACTTTAAAAAGTAGAAAAAGTTGAATACAACCATAGACGTACTTCAAGAACTTAACATTTAGACTTAACATAGTTTCTGTTGCTGGGAGTATGTAGAAGTAGTAGTGGATCAAAAAATGCACAGCAGAAGTATAATTACTTTGTGATCTGTTGAAAACTTAGATGAAATATCTAGATAACAGTTTGGAGAGAAGTAGAATTTCTAATTGAAGAAGATTAAAGATTAGAATTTTTTTTTTCAAGTCACTGCTAAAAAAGCTTTAAGCTTGATCATATTTTGAGCTTTTATACTGAGCAAAAATTTAAACGCAACACTTTTGTTTTTGCTTTAAGTTTTTCACAGGTTTAAGTTTAAGACCTAAGACTTTTGTTCATGCACTCAATAGATTTATTTCTGTCAGAACTGGGTCCTAAATATGTTCAAATCCATGTTAGTGAGCATTTCTCCTTTTCCAAGATAATCCATCCACCTGACAGGTGTGACATATCAAGATGCTGATTAAACAGCATCATTACTATACAGGTGTGTCTTGGGATTGTTACAAGAGAAGGACACTCTAAAATGTGCAGTTGATCACACAACACAATGGCACAGATGTTGCAGGTTTTGAGGGAGCATGTCATTGGAATGTCCACCAGAGCTGTTGGACCTGAACTGAATGTTCATTTCACTACCATAAGACCTCTCCAATTCCTTTACTATAAATTTAGCAGTACATCTGATGGCCTCATGGTGCTGAATCAGCATTCACACTACATTTCATTTTGTATATGATTAAATAAAAAACAACAACAGATAAATTGATAAATAAAAACAATGTTGAGTTGCTGCCCTAAATCAAAGGAATATTTCAACCTTGTGACATGCTTTTACATTTCTTGAGCAGTGTCCAAGACAAGTACAGTTACAGCAAGCTTTTTTCCTGTCTGTAAGTGACTCAATCTTAGCTAAAATGACATAAGTCAAAAATACTGTATTTATCTCTACCATGCGACCTCATTTGATAGATATTTACAAAGGAACAGATAAATCTTTGTAGATGCACCACCATGGTACAATTCCAGTAGGGTCGAGCACAGAATGTGCTTGACGTGTCTCTCCTGTTAGTTTTGTCAGTTTGGTTGTACCTGATTTGGGGGGTCAAAGTCAGAGTGGAACTACTCATCCTCTAAAAACTGTTCTTAAGGTATGTACATTTGGGCTTGGGGACAGAAACCCTGTGGGCATGGAGTTTAAAAGACATGGACGGTGAAATTAACAGCACTATTAAGTTGCATTATAGGAAATGTAGGATTCACTGTGGATTCACTCCAAAAGGCATGAAGTTAAAGATGAAACATGGTTTTCAGCAAGATTTGTGCAGTATATTTGTTTTGTACAAGTTTAGAATGAGAAAAGGAAAGGAGCACCATGCAAACGTTTGGGCACCCCAAGACATATGAGCTCTCAGACAACTTTTACCAGAGTCTCAGACCATAATAGGCTTGTTAGGGCTTGTTAGGGCTTTGGCTTCACAGTCATTGTTAGGTAAAGCCAGGTGATGCAAATTTCAAAGCTTTATAAATACTCCTGAAACCTTGTTCTAATAAACAGCAGCCATGGGCTCCTCTAAACAGCTGCCTAGCACTCTGAAAACTAAAATAACTGATGCCCACAAAGCAGGAGAAGGCTGTAAGAAGATAGCAAAGTGTTTCAGGTAGCTGTTTCCTCAGTTCGTAATGTAATTAAGAAATGGCAGTTAACAGGAACTGTGGAGGTCAAGTTGAGGTCTGGAAGACCAAGAAAACTTTCGAGAGAACTACTCGTAGGATTGTTCAGGCAAATCAAAGCCCCGTTTGTCTGCAAAAAAACCTTTCCTATGTCCTCACCACAAAATTCAACGTAGAAAAAAATACATCTTAACAAGCCTGATCCTTTTTTGAAACAAGTCCTGTGGACTGATGAAGTTAGAATAGAACTTTCGGACACATTGAGCAAAGGTATGATTGGAGAAAAAAGGGTGCAGAGTTTCATGAAAAGAACATCTGTCCAACTGTTAAACATGGAGGTGATTCAATCATGGTTTGGGCTTGTGTTGCAGCCAGTGGCATGGGAACATTTCACAGGAAGGGGGAAGAATGGATTCAGTTAAATTTCCAGCAAATTCTTGAAGCAAACATTACTCCATCTCTAAAACAAGCTCAAGATGAAGAAAGGATGGCTTCTACAACAGGACAATGATCCTAAACACACCTCGAAATCCACAATGTACTACCTCAAGAGGAGCAAGCTGAGGATTTTGCCATGGCCCTCACAGTCCCCCGACCTAAACATCACTAAAAATCTCTGGATACACCTCAAAAGAGCAGTGCATGCAAGAATCTCACAGAGCTAGAAGCCTTCACAGTGAAGAAAATCTTCCAAACAAGAATTGAAAGACTCTTAGCTAGTTACAAAAAGCATTTAGAAGCTGTGATACTTGCCTAAGTGGGTGCTACAAAGTACTGATTACCTAGGGTGCCTAAACTTTTGCTGAAAGCCCTTTTTCTTTTTTTGTTATTTTGAAACTGTAAAAGATTGAAACTAAAATGTAATGTTGCATAAAATATTGAAGAAATGTGTCATCTTTAACTTTATGCCCTTTGGAGATCAGTTGATCTCACAGTAAATGAAATTTTGACCAGGGATGCCTAAACTTTTACATGCCACTGAATAGTGAGGATATGTGCTGTGACTGAAATAAAGAACTGAGGATTTCTGCACTTCCTTTGTGTTGCTGACATGCTCCAAATGTGTTTTCCCCTCTGCGTATTTAGAAAATCACAGGCTAGAGTCATCATATCAGAATCACTTGGTCCTCAAAGTATTAGTAGTGAGTATAAATCACATATATTTGTTTTCCAGAACATTGCCAATTTCATCCCACAGTGATCAGTGTGCAACTTTTCTTGTCAACAGTTGACTTATCATGGCTGTTTTGACTCTTTTCTTCCTAGTTCAACTTCTTCAACTGTTTCGCCTCACTGTTCTACATCGCCTTTGTCATGCAGGACATGGCGCTACTCAGACAGGTAGGCCTACTTCCTTCCTTTATTCTTTTCAGGTTCTTCTCTTCCTTCAGAGGTGCAAACTTGTCATCTTACGTCAAAATTGCTGTTTTGAATACCAAATATGTCATTTGTGAGATTCATGTAGATCTGATGAGGTTTTGAAAAATTGGGGGAGGGGTCTGAAAGGACAGAGTCATGGGGACTTAAAGAGGCAACAGATAGCATATTTTCCTAAATATATCATTATGAAAATAATGTGGGTTGCACAGGGTAGTGGCCACAGTAAAATCAGACTATCAGCGTTTACATAGGTTACTTAGTTACTTTGTAATAAGCTTCTGCCACCGGGGGCAAAATTTCGCAGAAAAAAATCTGCTTTACGGCAGGCAATACGTCATGTATTGCAAAACTGGTCGGTCAGCCAATCAGGGACTGGAGCGAGTTCTTATGAGGAGTTGGGCATGAGATAGTTGAGTCACGAGCACAATGGCAGACGGACAAAGTTTGTAAACAAGTGAAAAACGGCCTAGCAAAAGAAAATGAGCTCCTCTGTCTGAGGAGGCAAAGAAGAGCAAAAAGGAGAGTGATAAAAAAAGAGGAAAAACAAGAGTAAACCTCAGTCAGGCGTTCAAGAAATGGAGGGAGCTCCGTGACCTAAGAGGCTTCAAAACCGATGTCCAGCTAGCTTTCTTTCTAATGGATCAGTAAGTAACACAGCTAAATGTTAGTTAGACGAGAGAGGACTGTACTGTACTGGCTGCTAGTTCATTCCTAGCTGGCCAGCATCGCAAATCGCCGCAACCAGGGACCGGGTAGCGAGTGTTGGCTGACATCCTCGTTGCCATTCTACGGCAGCCCTCGGACAGTGATACCGTTGATAGTGTTGTTTGTACTGGTACTGTGCATTCTGGTATAATTATTTGCATTACTATTGTTTTTTCTTCAGATAAATCTGATAATTGTTGCTCGGTCTCTTTACTCATTTATTTAGTATAGTGTCCACACACCTTCTCATTCTACATATACATAGAGGTATACTGGTGGCTTTACAGCCTACATTTTATTGATTATCTCTGATCCCCACGGTCAATTTGGTCATTGCGACAGTGTGAGCAACACCGCTGACACTGGGTGGCGCCAAGCTAAAAAAAAAACATAGATAACATACAGTTATAACTGTATGAAGGAGAAACTAGTTGATGTTTTCACAGCAATGTAAAAAAGACAGTAGAAAGGGAATGATGATATATATATCGTAAAAAGGCTTTGGAAGTAGTTGTTAAAATGTAACTTAATTGACTAAATAGCAGTTGCAATAGCCTTAAATACCAAAAACCACAGTATTTTTTACTAGCTACAATGTACAATATAGGTTCATACACTTTGGATCCAGCTTTGCACTCACTTGACTGTTTTGTTTTTAGTTCTCTGAACTGATGTCCTCCTTACTTTACTTTTGTGGCAGTACAGTAAACTTAATTTTAGGGTGTGTTATTCCCTGTGTCCTCATGCTGAAATCAACTGGAAATCCACAATTTAAAGCTGATATTTAAAAGAAAAAAAATGGGATCACAGGAAAGGAAGATTTTTTTTTAATTTAATTATCATCCTTGTTTGTTCCATTGTTTTATTATGCCTCTGCGCCAGCGATAGCTGTGGCTGAAGGCATTATGTTTTTAGTTTGACCGCCTGTCCATCTGTCTCATTCTCGCGAACACAATATCTCAAGAACGCTTTGAGGGAATGTCTTTAAATTTGGCGCAAACATCCGCTTGGACTCAAGGATGAACTGATTAGAATTTGGTAGTCAAAGGTCAATGTCACTTTGCCCTCACAAAACGAGTTTTTGGCCTTAACTCAAGAATTCATATGCTTATTATGACAAAATTTCACACAAAAGTCTAATAGGCTAAAATAATGAAGTGATGACATTTTATATCCAAATGGTCAAAGGTCAGCTTCACTGTGACATCATAATATTCTGCGTTAAACACTTTTCTGGCCATTACTCAGCATCATATCTCAGGAACAGACATTTGGTCAGATACTGAATTGGTGACACTAATCTTGGGTGTCCACCTTGAAACTGTGCTTATTGTGTAGATCTTCTGTGTTGCTGGGGGTAAGATGTGTGTGAAGCATCCATGTTTTCACAGACATGAATGTAAACTGTAAGTGCAACTTGACGGCATACAACCACAGAGCTGTAAATCTAGCTTTTGTCTTACTTTATTTTTGTTTCCTTTTCGTCATATCCATTTTCATTTGTTTCTTTCTTTCTTGATCCCTTTATTACATCCCTCTTAACACTTTATCACCTATCCTCCTGGTGCTCATTTTACCCTCTTTCCCTTTCCTTTGTTTCTTTCTTTCTTCTACCATTCTGCCTTCTCACCTTCCATTTGTCTCTCCTTTCTCCACTCTTTAATTTCTACCTTCACTTGTGGCTTTTTTCGATTTCTCCATATTTATTTACTTTCCTTTACCATTCATCCCACCTCCCCTCTGTTAATCCTTCTTCCCCTCACCCCACCTGGTTTCCATTGCTCTCCTGTTCTTGTCTGTATCCAGAGTCTGGCCACACTATTGATCACTAGTCAGATCTTGAATCAGTTTATGGAGGCCTTCCTGCCCTACTGGCTCCAGAGGAGACGCAACAAGAAGATGATCCGCAAAGTCCAGAATGGAAGAACTCTGGATGACAAAGAGCTTCCTCTGGTTGAGCAGGTCCGGCTGGAGGCCGACATGAGCACATACTTGGTAAGTGCCTGCAGTCTTTTAATGTAGATTGGAGCCTTTACATGACCTTGTTATCATGTAAGCTTCAGAGTCCATTACTAAGTGTGTGTGTTTGTGAGTATGTGTGTCTGTCCCTCCCTCCCTCTTCTCAGGGTACCTTTGATGACTACCTGGAGCTCTTCCTGCTTTTTGGTTACGTCAGTCTCTTCTCCTGTGTCTACCCTCTGGCTGCTGTCCTGGTGGTGCTGAACAATATCACCGAGGTTTACTCTGATGCCTTTAAGATGTGTCGTGTGTTCAAACGACCCTTCTCGGACCCGGCAGCAAACATAGGAGTCTGGCAGGTAAAAGACTCAGACTGCTAGCTTGTTTGTGAAGAACTATATGAGATTGCTGCAGCATTTTTGATGGATTTATCTGATTTTTCTTAAAACAAAGGTGGCATTTGATGTTATTTTTAGGAAAAAAACAACTAAACACATTACCTGTAATCTTTATTTTTTAAGTGCAGACCAAAGGTTCAAGTAGGATTGAACAGCTTAAGATCAATGACAAACACACATATCCTCTCCTTTTGCCACATTGGCAAGTGGGGTTTTATGAGGTACTTATCCAAAGTCAGTGTATTACCTACAGTAGATCTCAGATGGCACGCTCCCAGTTGGGAGAAGCAGACGGAAGATCAGCTATGTACTGCTGTGGACCGGGGATCAGCAGCAAAACACATTTTCCTCACTTAAAAAAAACCTACCTAAAAACATTGATATTAGTTTGAGTGGATGCCATACTGAGACTATTTTCACAGCTTTACCTCACCGTCAGACAGTCCTTTCTTTTGGCACTACATTTTCTTAGCCGTAGAACTTCTGTATTCTTGGGCATAAGCCTAACCATGCCGTGTGATGTTTGATGCTGCAGGTCAGCTGTTGGGGCCAGAAAGTGCTGCTGCATGATCGGACTAAAAACAAACTTCACTTTTCTAAAGATTTCAGAGATGGTGTGTGCTTTTTTTCTGGGCTGTTCAAACAGAAATGAACACAGCTGTGGTTAGTTCCACTGAATATACACATCAAAACGATAGAGAAGTTCTATGGTTGAGAAAATGTAGTCCCAAAGGAAAGGGCTGTCTGACAGCATTGTAAAGCGGTGAAAATATTCTCAGTATAGCGTCCACTCAAACTGATAATAATTTTGTTCGGTAGACCTTTTTTTAAATGGCTGAAATACATTTTGCTGCTGACCCCTGTCCACAGCAGTACATTGCATAGAATGCTTCTGTCTCCAAACTGGAAGCGTTTTGGCTATGTACTTTATGTAATACACTGCCTGTGGATAAGAACCTCATACAGCCCCACTTCAGAAAATCCGAGCTATCCCTTTAAGAACAAGTAGTATGTATCACTTAGTCTACACTCTGCTCAGCTGGGAAACAAAGGTTTCCATTTTTGGAAACAAGTCACTGACTGTTGCTGTCTCTCTCTGTGTCCAGCTTGCCTTTGAGGCCATGAGCGTGATAGCTGTTGTGACCAACTGTTCGCTGATAGGCATGTCTCCACAAGTCAAAGCATACTTCTCCAACTCAGAGACACAACTCATACTGTGGACTGTAGCTATTGAGGTAATTCATGTACACACTCTTACACCAAGAGTATGATCCCATACAGTATCTAATTGTTTTGACATGACTTGTAATAAAACAAGGCTTGGCTTGGCTTGTATCAGAATGCTAAAAGCACAACCAGGAGCAGGGACAAGTCTGTTTTTTCAGATTGTAAGAACTTCATTTATTCATTTATTTATTTTGTCCCCATGGGGCAATTCATTTGCAGGAGTGTGGACATGACATATAACATATGACATATAAAACAACAAAACTGGCAAGGCACAGATATACACAAATAATTTAGTCACACTGGGCATCACTGGGCAGGATACTCATAAAAGTAGAGCAGAGTGCAAAGTGGAAATCACTGCTACATGTTATCTCTTCCTTCTGGAGTTAAGAAGGGAAATTGTAGAAGGAATAAAGGAACATTTATATCTGTTGGTTTTGACTGGTGGCAGTCTGAAAAGGGAACCTGATGGGAGGAGCTCCAGATATTGATAAAGGGGATGGGAGCTGTCAGACAGAATGGAGTTCACTTTATTGTATAGGGTATACAATAAAGTGAACTCTTTGTTGTACATTTCCTGCAGAGGTTCCTGGTTCATGCCAATTATTTTGCCCGACACATTAACCACTCTTGATAAAGAGTTTTTGTTTTTAATGTTTAAGGATTGGAACCAACAGATAAAGGAAAAAGTGATTACAAACTCAATAAAGGAACGGTAAAACAAGCACATCAGCTTATCTACCTGGAAC
>NC_065511.1:799996-803421 GCF_006386435.1 Epinephelus moara
GCTTGTAATCCCAGAGGCGAGTGAATTGCTCTTTCCAGTGCGGTCATCATTTGAGTCTCCCGTGTGCTTGTGGTTGTTCGCTTGCAACTGGTTAAATTGTCCGGGTGGCGGCACGCGCTACTGATTTTTTGTTACGGACGATGCGTGCGCTACGTTTTTTTTTTGTTCCGGACGCTGCGGCCATGTTGCATTCAGTAATTAAAGAATCAACGTCAATGAATCGATGCCGAATCGTCACGTGTCGCATCGCGATGCATCGCAGAATTGATGAATTGCGCACACCCCTAAGTGCTTTCCACACAGAAGTTTATGTAGTCCGTAATACATGATGTCAGACTGTCAATGTCCTCCCCATGGGAATTGCTGAGTACCTCCCACACAGTGGTCTCAAAGCAGTCATTCAGGGCCTCCTCGGCCTCATCAGACCACCTCTTCACAGTGTGGGTGGTTGCTGGTTCCCTCTGCACCAGAGGTCTGTAGACAGGTAGAAGACGAACCAGGTTGTGATCAGCTTTTCCCAAGGGGGGGCAGGGGGGATGAGTGGTATGCCTCCTTGGTGTTGGCATAAAATAAATCCAGTGTTTTATTGTCTCTGGTGTGGCAGGAAACATACTGGGTGAAGGTGGGCAGGGTGGTGGAAGGACAGGCGTGGTTGAAGTCCCCAGAGATCAGAAGGAGGGCCTGAGGGTGCTGTGTTTGCAGCCTACTTGTAACAGAGTGGAGAATGTCACAAGCAGACTTAGCCTTTGCAGACGGGGGGGACATACACTGCTAACATAATGACATGAGAAAACTCCCTGGGTAGATAATATGGTCGCCAGCAGCTCAATGTTCCTGCAGCAATGCTGTTCCTTGATAGTGATGTGCCCAGAGTTACACCATCTATCATTCACAAACACAGCCAGCCCTCCTCCTTTCCTCTTACCGTTGTCCGCTGTCCTGTCACGTCTGATGAGCTAGAATCCGTCCAGCGCGGCAATCGTGTCTGGTACTTCCGCATTCAGCCATGTCTCTGTAAACACCAGCATGCTGCTCTGCTGGTACTCCCTCTGATGGTGAGTCAGCGCCGACAGCTCGTCCATTTTGTTGGGGAGTGATCTTACGTTCCCCATGACGACGGACGGGAGGACGGATTTGTACTGTCTCCTCCGGTATGGACGCTGCACTCTGGCGCGACATCCCCGTCTCGTATGGAAAGCCGAAAGTGCCATATATCACCACTATTTGAACGCTACCTGTCTTGAGATGCTGCTTTTTACGGCTGTTTTTTAATTTTTGCGGCGTCTTACTTGTCTAAAGCGCCACTTTGTCCGGCGCTTCTGCTGGGAGCCTTAAACCGCGGCTTTTAACGCAACAAAGTGCCGTAAAACGCGCCCGTTTTTTTACGGCATTGTAGAAAGCCACAGTAGACGCTGCTTTTACACCGTAATAACTGTCGTTCTTCCAGATGATAATGAGCCCTGCCCTCTGTTTAACACAACCAATAAGTTCAATGTTTCTGAAACCAATCAGCGGAGAGCACAGCGAGACCAAAACAATAGGCTCGTTCGAGATGAACTGCGCCTCGCCTGAAAAGTAGACGAGAGCAGGCCCCAATAGTATGTGCGGGTGGGGCGGTGACAAAAATCTGCAGTGAAGTCGGACAGTTTCCCGACTGGTTTCCAGCAGCCTCCAGTCCGTACAGGAAGTCACAGACACACCAATCTGGAAATCCATCGGTTTAAAAAAAAAAAAAAAAAAAAAACTTTTTTTTTTCTTCCTTTACCTCTGGAGGCACAGCCTGGAGTTTTTCGACTAACGGAAGTGCAGGGTCCTTGGCGATTGCTCACGGCCTTCACTTCCGGCGGTGCCCCCAGGGAATCGCCGTGTTGTTTACAAATACTTCGGGTAGAAAACCAGCAGAGTTTAGCTATATATCACATTTTTCATGTCACTATATCACCGTGTAGACTAATCTGATGTTTGTTAAGTCTATAAACACAATGACTGAACAAACGTTACTATTTTTGTGTGCACGTTTTGTAAATGACGTGGTTATCGTAGATTAGCTGGGCTAACCGTTAGCTGTTAACGTTAGCCGTTAGCGGTGTCTGTAATAACCATAGACTGTATAAAAATAAGGTAATAACTCAATAAACGGTCCGTGAATAAAATATTTTTTCTAGCGGATATCTTAGTTACAACATGATTGAGCTAGCAAAGCAGTTTTGTGTTGCTCTGTGTGGTATTTATTCAGTTATGGGAAATCACAATGTCTAGAAAGCATCAGTGGCTGCAGCTGACAGGGACAGCTAACAGCAGCAGCAAAGCTAACATCAGGACGTCATCTGTTAAAAGCCTCCCCTTGTCGGATACGACATGAAACTACTCCGGTTAGCTCAATCATGTTGTGACTAAGACATCAAAAATATTTTTTTTCACATTGACGAGACGGCGTTTTGGGTGGAGCAGTCGCTATGGACGCGGAGCTTGCTGTTTCTGTAGGTACACATTTCCTGGGGACACCTGCACGTCTTGGTCACGCCCCTTCCATTGCGATTGGCTAAGGAGCATCATCGTTCAAACTCAAAGCCCCGCCCTCCCCCCCTCTCTAGTAGTCTTTCACACAGGGCTGCTGACAGATTCTACAATGTAAATTGCAGAATCTGTCTTGAGAGATTACAGACACACTAACATCCTGTCTGGAATGATGTCAATTCATTAAAAAAGTGATCAGACCCATATATCAGTTTGTTTTCAGTCTCCAGTTGTTTCAGTTATGATAGATTAATTTATTAAAATGCTTTACAGGTGATCTGTAATTTATGTTCATGGTTTATCCTCCATTTTACATGAAATCTCCTGTAAATCAGCATCATATCAGTTTGACCTGTCCCCTCAACTACACAGGCTGAATAAACTGTGTCTGACTATAAGGTTAATATTTTAGCTATACAAGACAGCAGCTTTCATTAAAGGATAACTTCGGTATTTTTCAACCTGGGCCCTATTTCCCCATGTGTATGTGTGTATGATTCATGGGTACCACTCGTTCTAAAATTGGTTCAGTATTGAGGGAGGCGGATGCAGCCCGGAGCCGCGAAACGAGCTAAAACAGTAACGGGGGCAAATGCGTCCCGTATAAGTTTGCGCATTAAAAGTGCTTTTTTTCGCCACCGACCGGTTCAGATCGCCAGTGCTATCTCTGTAAATAGCATATTGTAGCGGCCCTGAGTGTGGTATGAGTGGAGTCAGCTGTCAGTCAGTGTTGGAACAGAGAGGGGGAGGGCTGCCCCGCTGGGTACTGTAAGTGAGTATGTGTGTATGAAGTGTGTGTGTTACGCTAGAAGAGTCAGAGTTTGGGACGGAGTCTTGTACGTGCTATCCCCTGGAGTGTTACCGGAGTTTTTGGAGTGCTCAAATAAACGGGCCTTTTTCCCGAACGC
>NC_065511.1:804261-821918 GCF_006386435.1 Epinephelus moara
TAACGAGTAGCATCTCAAAATAAATGTTTTAGCTAGGATTGTTCAGATAATTATGACATAAAAACAAAACAAAAAGCAAGACTAATAAATGGAAATTGTATGACGAGTACTACATTTGGACTTTTTGAAAAATATTGTAGGCATTATTTGACACAGAGCTAGAGGCAAACCACTTTTAGAAGTGCTGCAAATGGGGAAAACTTATGACGCAGATACACACAGTTAGCAAGCCCAAGTCGCTCACAGAGGTAGTGCTCTGGTTGGTTCACGGTTAAATGTATAATACAATGATTAAGGTTTTGTTTATTTATTTTATATACCGATATATATTCTGAGCACAGCGTTTCCAGCCACGGTGATTATACTTTCATGCAGATCAGTAATTAATCCTTTGAATTTTAGTAATTTCCTCTAGCAATACAAAAGAGCAACACAGCAGCCAAGTCTTGTGGATCCATTGTTTTGGTCTCGCTGTGCTCTCCGCTGATTGGTTTCAGAAACATTGAACTTATTGGTTGTGTTAAACAGAGGGCAGGGCTCATTATCATCTGGAAGAACGCTGTAAATAATGGCGTTCTTCGGACAGTTATTACAGCGTAAAAAGCGGCGTCTACTGTGGCTCTCTACAACGCCGTAAAAACGGGCGCGTTTTACGGCACTTTGTCTCGTTAAAAGCGTTGTTTTAAGGCTCCCAGCAAAAGCGCCAGAAAAAGCGGTGCTTTAGACAAGTAAGACACTGCTTTTTGCGGCGTTTAAATTAAAAACGGCCGTAAAAAGCGGCGTCTCAAGACAGGTAGCGTTGAAATAGTGGCGATATATGGCACTTTAGGCTTTCCATAGTCTCCTTCTCCGCAGCTCACGGGGAATATCGTGCCTCTCCTCGGGCCGCACCGCGGTGTGTTGTAGCGCTAACAGCTGGTCCCAAGTGTAAACAAAGGAGCCACGGCTGGGCGCCGGGTCCCCGCACACGATCATGTCCGTGGAAAAATAGGAGAAAGACCGCTATGAAGAAAGCAGTCTTCGTCTCCATACCGTACCAAAACAAAACATAAGTGCTAGCTAGCTAAACAGAAAAATGGGGGCGCCATCTTGGCAATTTAATGAATTGCAGAGGATCAAGCAAGTGTTGTATCTTGATAAATATTTCTTTCTTTATCAATTTTTCAAAAGATTTCACGACCAATGAGGTCAATGATATTGGCCTGAAATCATTCAGGATCCTAGGGCATGGGATTTTAGCAACAGGGACTATAGTAGCCTGTTTCCATCTTGCTGGGACCCTCTGCAAAGTCAGTGACTAGCCTGACGTCACCAGGCACTTCACGTATGGCGAAGAGCCTGGTTTCCATTCACTCTGAATTTTGTCTGGATTCTGGTTCCGGTCTAGAGAGCGGATCCGGAATTCACCAAATTCACCAAAGTAAAAGTGTTCACCACAGTAAAGCTTTAAATTCTGGCGCAAATTATATTCTTTAAATTAAAAAGTTTCACCGCATTTTTATTAGCTTGGTGCTTTTATTGTGACGGAAAGGCGCATCCATCGAATTCCGGATCCTGTCTCTCTCGCCCTGGTTCCGGTTCCTTACCAAAACGGCCACTAAACGGCCCCAGACTAGTCAGTGACAGATTAAAAATATAAGTAAAAATAGGCCCCAGCTGTTCTGCACAGTGGGTGAGCATGCAGCTACTGATATGATCAGGTCCGGCGCTCTTTCTCTTTTTACACTGTTTGAACAAGTTTGTGACAGTGTGGACATTAAAAGAAATAGCTACATCACTGCAATCAGCTAAAGATTTCCCTCAAAAAAAACACTTCATTGCTGAAATCATGCACATCAAATCTACAATAAAAGTTATTTAGCTCGTTTGCTAGAATTTGATCAGAGGAAAAGTCCTCTAGTGCCACTTTATTTTTTTTGTTATTGGCTTGCCCCGTCATAAGGCTGTCCCACACAGAACTCAAATTATTCTTACTTAATTTATTTTAAATTTTCCGTTTGTACCTGTACCTGTAACTTAGCCCTCTTTATCTCCTGTTTAATTTCTTTTTGGACAGCCTCAAGCTCCCTTTTTAAAAATTGACTTGCAGAGTTTGCACCGAGGATCTGCTCAGCGGCAATTTTCGAGTCAGCCTTTGGATGGATATACACCACAGTTATGAAAATCTGTGGGAATTCCCGCAGCAAGACGGGCGCACCGACATAGAAAGCATCTCAATGTCTTTGGTGCAGATACACTCTTTAACAAGCACAATCTTGCACCAGCGTTCATTAATATAAAGACACACCCCACCTCCACACAGCTTGCCGGTGATCCTCGCGTCACAGTCCATGCGCAGCGGTAGGCTACTCCAAGGCTGTCAATAGCCACGCTGCTGTCAGAGTCAGACTCCCCAAGCCAAGTTTCAGTGATGGCAAGATACAGGTCTCTCAGTACTCATGGTGATTGCAGACGAGGGCTTGGACTTCCTCTGTCTTATTGCGGAGGGACCTTGCGTTGGCTAAAAACATTGAGGGAAGAGGGATACGAGACAAGGGCTGACGTTTCAGTTGCTCCCGTACCCATCCCCCTCTTCCTTGGTTTGCGTTGGAAAGCTCTGGAAAGGCTAGCGTTTCTACTGCCATGGTAAAGTTTCTCCAAGTCAGGAACAACCAGATCCGCTGGTGGCTTACAGCACCCACTTAAGTTATATTGGAGCAAGAAGTCCCTGGAATAAATTATCCTGTCTACTCCCGGGACAGAACGCAGCCCTCCTGTCAATTGACAGGTGGACGCCAACACCACCAACACAAAAAGCACAGTCCAGTCCATGTTACTGATCGGTTAACACGGTTAGCTCCAGTGACAGTAAGAACTCATACCTTCCGAGGAACAGAGGCAGGGAATGTAATCACTTAATAACTTTTAAGTAAACTTTAGTAGACAAACAAACGACAAACAGACAGAGACTCCACACTGCTGCTGGTCGCTGCTTGCGCATGCGCCCTAAGCTATTTTCCACCCTTAGCTATTTATGGTAATGTCCAGAGCAAATCTGCAGGATTAGTAGAGGCGCTGATCAGGGATTTTTTCATTGGATTTGTATCGGCTATATAAAAACTGATATACTTCTCATTCCTTGTTAATTGTGACTCACCGTGCTCAGGGTACACTACTTACTAAACCCTACAGTGTGCTGCATTACAGCTACAGGAATTTACAAAGGTATAATGGTGTGACAGCCAAATGACCAAATATATGACCCCAGTCAAAGACATACACCAAATATGTCCAGGGGCTCAATTCATATCCAAAGTTTCAAACTGACACTCTCCTCTCTACTAATATTATAAACAACACTATATAAAACTACAAGGAAATTTCCCCTAAAGCCATAGAGCTGTTTACTCAACTTATGTCAGATTTACTTAAAAGCACATTTAAAACCAACCCATGTTGACCAAAGTGCTGTACAAAAGGAATAAGTCACTTAAAAACACATACACACGTTTACAATAATACCAGTATAATTATTAATATGATATGAAAAATTAATATTGTGTTACTCACAGCACACTCTGACTCTGCAGTGGTTCCAAAAAGAGGAGCAGTATCAGTAGTTTGGAATAAACTGTGGCATCCCGAATGTTTTATGAAGGCCCTGGACTTCTCAGACTCTTTTAGTAACTTACCGCTCATTCAGCAGCTCCTCTGGCAACAGCACACCGTCTCTTCCTGTCCTCTCTCACCATGCGCCCACGGGAGTCTGTGTTGTCAAGTGATTTTGTCATAAACCTTTGGTAATGTAAACCTACATGACGCTCGTGGCTCGACAATTAAACTACATATATGTGAATGTGTCATAGTTATGGTAGTATAACAGCCTGTCACAGGTTACAGCGTAATGATTAGAGGAGAAATGGCAGAGCATAAAGGTCCAGGTGGAAAAAAAACAACTCAATCATTTAGGATTTTACTTAAAGAGACAGAACTTGCCTGATGATCTATATATATAAATCCCTGGTTACATTCTTTGTATTTGGAAACTGTTTAAATGTGTGATTTAAGGTAGAGTTTATTTTGTTGTACAATTAATATTGAATCTGAATCTCACTCTAAGTTACTGTTGTTGTTGACAGACTAAAGAAATGAGAGAACATTCTTCTTTAGTTTTTACTGAATATTTGAAGGCAAACTGTCAGGTTGCCTATAAAACTATATCAGTTTTGTTGCAATTCTATGTTCTTAAATTAATAATGAAATATTTTTTCACTAATTTGTCATTTCATCAAGAATATCATTATCGCAAAAATATTATATCATATTATTTTAGGGCCATATCACCCAGCCCTACCTCCCAGTATCAAACCCAAGCCGGCGCTTATGGGCTAATGGTAAACTGCAGTCTAGTGGCAGCAGTGTACCAGATGGCAATGGAGATGGTGAAGATGGACTCGATGATGGCTGTGTAAAAGTGCACCATCATACTCTTCGGCAGATTGAACTTCTTCAGCTGCACCTTAACAAGAGATCTGATTGGGCCAAAAACCTGTAACACCATACATATATACAGACCTGTGCTGTGTCTCAAATCACATACTTCCGTTAGTACACTTCCATGTAGTATACTATGTGCACTATGTACTTATTGGCGTAGGGTGGAAATTTCGACAGGGTAGTGTTGTCTCAAACCAAACACGGCCGCTGTGCACTCACCGGAAATGACGACCGCAAATTCGCTAGTTAGCAAACTAGCATTAGCATTCGTGTTATCGTTCATGGTACCAAATCATTACAAACTGCTAAATTAACCCAATAAACATACTGCTGGCATATACCTGACAACAGTATAGTGGTGCTTACTGCAAAAAACACATATATTTGTACAATGCAGCAACGTTCACAGTCGCACAGTCCTTGGCCGCTATTTCCAGTTTGAAAAGTGGTCCGTCTGCTTTCACTACGTAGCCAAGATGGCGACCATTGAGGGCGAGAAGTGTCCATAGTTCCACACTCTGACCGTTTTGAATGCACCATCTGGGTACTCATAGTGCACTGCATTTTTCCATACTTCTCAGTGTGAACGCACTTATGCACTCAAAATATTACGTGTAAGTACAGAAGTACGCGATTTGAGGCACAGCACTGCTCTGTTCCTGTACATACTCTACCACACTATAGTAGTCGAGCTGATGAAGATATTTGCTCACTAGATGGAGCCAGAGTCTAAACTAGATCCACACAGTGGTTTTGTGTGTGTGTGTGTGTGTGTGTGTGTCTGTGTGTGTGTGTGTGTGTGTGTGTGTGTGTGTGTGTGTGTGTGTGTGTGTGTGTGTGTGTAATTGTCAGCCTATCATTGTTTGCGTCTAAATCCAGCAGTCCCACTCCAGATTCCTCTTCTCCTTTGTCCACCTCCGTTAACGTTAGCCTCAGCCCGCTCTACCTTTCTCTGTGTTGTATACAGACTGCATAGACACACACACACACACACACACACACACACACACACACACACACACACACACCTCATGCCTCCAGTGAAAAAGATGAAAATAACAGCACAAACGGAGGAATAAGCGAGGCTGTAGGGGGGGGGGGGGGGGGGGGGTGATGCAGTGTGGAGTTTTTTTAGAAAAAAACATTCGTGTTTATTCTGCTTAAACAAGCTCCCGAGGGATGGTTGTTCAGTTCATCCAGTTATTGTGTCAGACTGTAAAATACTATAAAGTTTATACTGTACCTCACAGTACTGTAGCTCTTTGCTGTTGCTGAGGCAGAAATGGGTCATATCGATTGCATGTTTGATCAAATGTGTTTGATCGAATTTGATCGAATGATAAACTCAGCTGTTGATGGAAAAGTTGTTAGTTGTGAGGGATTTTTTTTTCTTCTTTAGTTGACAGGGTAACCTCGTTTTTAATTTCGCTTTCCTTTGGTGACAGAGAGATTGAGTTTTTTTTAGTCTTGCACTAGGGATACATGATAGTATTGGCACCTCATCACTATTGGCCGATATTTGCTTTAAAATTAAATTTCGGAATCTGCCAACATGCTTTTTCATATTTTGCACAATGAATGAATATCACATGCTTTGAAAAACATTATATTTCACATCTCCATCTGCTGGTGGGCCAGAGTATCCATGCATAATATGATGTTAATTCCACTGCTGAAGAGACTTTACAGTCACTAAATTAGGCAGGGAGGAAAGTGGATATATTGATATCGGTATTGGTTATCAGGCAAATGAGTTGTTACATATTAACATATCGGATATTGGCAAAAAATCAAGCGTCATGCATCTCTACCTCACATAGGTTTAGAGCACTGATTCCCAGGTACAAATGGGTATTGTTAGAATTTTACTACTACTCTTGATACTGCTTTTCAGCTTAGTTCTTTATCAATACTCCTACCATTTTTTTTCCACCACTAAATAACTGCTTTTGAAATAATACATTTAAAATGATTCAGAACAGGAATAGGATGTGATATTATAATTATAACTAAATGCTGTTTCTAGGACAGCAGCAGCAGTATTGTTAACATCAGCAGAGTTATATAAACTCAATAATATCTCACTGGAAACAATTTCAAAATGTCAGTGAAATAAATCCTATTCCTGACATCACAATACTCCATGAAGTTTAGAAATTGTAACGACCTCAGACACGAAACTGGTGGACTCAAATGCACAACTTGCAGTAGGTTTAACAAAAGTATTTTACTTGGCAAAATCAATTTAAACAAAAGGCGCTCTCAAGGAGGATATACAAAGTTCAAAACAAAACACTCACAATGAGGATCAAAAAATATCACAACTTAGAATCAAACCTGATAACATGAAAACCTGGCATCACACAGACTGAAGAAGACGAACTGGCAACAAGACAAAGGGAGACAAGGACTATTTATACATGAGGTAGGGGAACACAGGAAGTGCATGACGAGACTGGACATGAGTGACTTTAACTTAACATAAAGTGCTCATGACAACAAAGGACTAAACATGAAACTAAACTAAGGCATGACATAAAATATGAAACACTAAACATGAACATGAATAAAATTAATATACTTGACGAGACACAACAGTACCCCCCCCCCTCTAGGGCCGACTCCTGACGGCCCAGGAGTCTCTGGGTGGTGGGCATAAAAGTCCCTGATCAGACTTTCGTCCACGATGAAACGCGAAGGGATCCATGAACGCTCCTCTGGACCGTAACCCTCCCAGTCCACCAAGAACTGTTTTCCACGGCCACGGTTGCGGACTGCCAGGAGCTTCCTGACAGTATACACAGGGCCGCCGTCTACGATCCGGGAGGGCGGAGGGGGAGTGGAGGCGGGCACCAGAGCGCTTTCCTTGACCGGATTGATCTTGCTGACATGGAACGTGGAGTGGACCTTTAATGACCTGAGAAGGTGTAGATGCACAGCAACAGGGTTAATGACTTTTGCTATGGGAAATGGACCCACAAACCTTGGAGCCAACTTCCTGGAATGGACCTGAAGGGGCAAGTCTTTGGTGGCAAGCCACACCCTCTGGCCAGGCCTGTAGAGAGGAGCCGGTCGTCGGCGTCGGTCTGCTGCTGCTTTCATCAGGGCCGAGCTCCGGAGGAGTACCCACCGAGCACCGGCCCAAATCCGGTGACCGTGTCTGACCATGGCGTGAGCCGAGGGGACCGTGACCTCCTTCTCATTGGCTGGGAACAGGGGAGGCTGGTAGGCGTTGGCGCACTGGAACGGTGAGAGGGCCGTGGCAGCCGAGGGAAGAGTATTGTGGGCGTATTCCACCCACGTGAGGTGGTCACTCCAGGTGGCCTGGTTCTGGGAGACGAGGCATCGGAGGCAGGTCTCGAGCTCCTGGTTGAGGCGTTCAGTCTGAACGACTGTGGGTTGTAGCCGGAGGACATGCTGACGGTGGCGCCGAGGAGCTGGCAAAACTCCTTCCAAAAACGTGAGATGAACTGTGGTCTTCTGTCTGAAACGATATCACTGGGGAAACTATGGATCCTGAAGACATGATTCATCATGACCTCTGCTGTCTCCTTAGCAGAGGGTAACTTGGCAAGGGGAATGAAATGCACCATTTTAGAGAAGCGGTCAGCCACCGTCAGGATTGTCGTGTTACCTCTTGAAAGTGGCAGTCTGGTCACAAAGTCCATGGAGATGTGGGACCATGGCCGTTGAGGAACAGGCAGCGGGTGAAGCAGGCCCATTTGGGCCCCACGCAAAGTCTTATTTCGGGCACACACTGGACAGGCCGACACGTACTCGGAGACCGCCTTCTCCATGGCCAGCCACCAGAACCGCTGCTTGATCACGTACATGGTTCGCTTGACACCTGGATGGCATGTGAGCATGGATGTGTGAGCCCAGTGGATTACCTTGGAGTGTAATGACACAGGGACAAACAAACGGTTATGTGGACACCCACTAGGTGCCGGAGTCACAACATTTGCCTGCTTCACATCAGATTCTATCTGCCACGAAACCGCTCCAACCACACAGTTCAGTGGAAGGATTGTTTCAGGTTCTTTGGCAATCGGTTCAGGGTCATAAAGGCGGGACAGAGCATCTGGTTTAGTATTTTGTGAGCCTGGTCGAAAAGATAGCGTGAAGTTGAACCTGTTAAAGAACAGGGTCCATCTGGTCTGACGTGAATTGAGTCTCTTAGCTTTCCTGATGTATTCCAGGTTCTTATGGTCTGTTCACACTAAAAAAGGTTGCTCTGCCCCCTCCAACCAGTGCCTCCACTCTTCAAGCGCCGCCTTGACAGCCAACAGTTCTTTGTTCCCCACATCATAATTTTTTTCTGCAGGAGTCAACTTACGCGACAGATAGGCGCAGGGGTGCATCCTGTTGTCCTTGGCGGACCTCTGGGACAAGACCGCCCCAATGCCCTCGTTGGACGCGTCAACCTCAACCACAAACTGCCATTGGGGGTTAGGTACAGTGAGTACCGGTGCTGTGGTGAACCTTTCCATGAGGCACTGGAAAGCTGTCTCGGCCTGGGGGGTCCACTGAAAAGGTGCCTTGGAAGAGGTGAGTGCATGCAGTGGTGCGGCAACAGAACTGAAGTTTTGGATAAACTTTCTGTAAAAGTTGGCAAACCCCAGGAACTGCTGTACCTTTTTCCTGCTGTTCAGAGTTGGCCAATTGGCCACAGCACTGAACTTAGCCGGGTCCATTTGTATCTGGTTGGCAGTGACGATGTAGCCCAGGAAAGAGACAGTAGCTGCATGAAAGTCACATTTTTCAGCTTTGACGTAAAGTTGGTTCTCCAACAGCTTCTGAAGGACTTGGCGAACATGAACTGTATGAGTCTCAGTATCTGGTGAGAAAATCAGAATATTGTCAAGGTACACAAACACAAAAACATTCAAAAACTCTCTCAAAACATCATTCACAAATGTCTGAAAAACAGCTGGAGGATTGCAAAGTCCAAAAGGCATGACAAGGTACTCATAATGTCCACTAGGAGTGTTAAAACCTGTCTTCCATTCATCTCCTTCTCTGATCCTGACGAGGTGATAAGCATTTCAGAGATCTAGCTTGGTGAAGACTGTGGCAGTTTGGAGCAATTCAAAGGCAGAGGAGATTAACGGGAGTGGGTAACGGTTCTTTACCGTAATGTCATTTAAGGGGCTATAGTCAATGCATGGCCTGAGAGAGCCATCCTTCTTACCCACAAAAAAGAAGCCTGCACCAGCCGGAGAGGAGGACGGATGGATTATTCCAGCCTTCAGTGATGAGGTGATGTACTCATCCATGGCCACTCTCTCCAGCCCAGAGATGGAGTAGAGGCGCCCCTTGGGGATGGGCGCGCCAGGTAGCAGGTCAATGGCACAGTCGAAAGGTCAATGAGGAGGGAGTGACATGGCTTTCGTCTTGTTAAAGACTTCTTTTAAGTCATGATAACATGAGGGTACATTTGATAAGTCTGGGTAGTCAGAGTCGTTGCCTGAGCTTAGTTCAGTCACTGGAGCCTCAGAGATGTCTGTCCGTGTCACATGATTAGTTTTACATGAGTGTTCACACTCTTCTCCCCACCCCTTAATTTTGCCTGAGCGCCAATCAATGTGAGGGTTTGTCTTTTCAGCCATGGAAGCCCCAAAATCAGCGGATGCTGCGCTGAGTCAAACAAATGAAACTGCATGATCTCTGTGTGGTTGTCATTTAATGTTACCTGAATAGGTTCAGTACAGTGAGTCACTTTAAACAATAAACGACCATCCAAGGCACTCGCATTAACAGGATGGGTTAGTGGAACAGTCTTAACCTGGTTCTGTCGGGCTAGATTCCAGTCCATGAGACTTTCATCTGCCCCAGAGTCAATTAACACCCCCTGAGTTACAGTCTGGTTATTTATGGAAAGTTTTACCTGGGTCAGTGATCGAGGAGGAAAGGCCGAAGCAAACCTGCTCGCCAGCGCCCTCCTCATGGCTGGTGAGCTTGATCTTTTCCCGGACAGGTGGCAAGTTGGTGGCCCAGCTGTCCGCAGTAGAAGCAGCACCCCTCCTGCAGACGGCGCTGTCTCGCCTCTGGAGAGATCTTGGTCCTCCCCAGCTGCATTGGCTCCTCCGATGCACGTGGTGGTGCTGTCTTCCCGGAACCTGCCGACGTGGGGAACGGAGAACTCCTTGAAGGTTGGATCCCCGGAGTGTACCCCTGGTGACTGGGAGGAGGAACTGCAGTCCGACGCCGCTCTCTCTCCCTCTCTTGGAGCCTGTTGTCCACACAAATTGACGTGGCTATGATGGCTTCTAGATCCTGGAAGAGCTCTAAGGGCGCTAAATGATCTTTAATGGGTTCCGAGAGTCCATTCATAAAGGCGTCTATTAAAGCTGGTGTGTTCCACCCGCTATCTGTGGCTACAGTGCGGAACTCAATGGCATAAACTTGACGTTGGCGCTGCTTGATCTGCATGAGGGCCCGAGAGGCTTCTCTGGCAGGTGAGGTGTGATCAGATATTTTGCTCATGGTATCTTGGAAAACTGTGAGTGACTGGCAGATGTTAGAGTCTCTGGACCATTCAGCAGTGGCCCAAGCAGCGGCTCTGCCAGTTAAATGGGACACAATAAAAGCCACTTTAGCCTGGTCTGACACAAAAGCTGCCGGGTTGTGCCTGAAGTGCAGGTCACACTGGACTAAGAAAGTTCTACAGTCACCTGAGTTCCCCAAAAACTTTTCCGGTGAGGCCAAACGCAGAGACAATGGAGCAGCATGATTCATGGTCGGTGCAGCAGGAATCTCAGCAGGTGGTGTCACTGAAGGTGCAGTCCCTAGGTGAGTAAGGACTTGGTGTAGTTGCACTACCAGGTGGTTTACTTGAGAGGTGACTGAGGCTTGAAACTCCTCCTGACGCTCTGTGAGGTCCTTCATGCCACGGCTGATTGTGCTCAGCTGTGTCTCGTGCTGATGGATCTTGGAGCCCTGTGCAGAGAGGGCGGTTTGGAGTTTCTTCGGGTCGGCTGAGTCCATACTTGGCCAGTTTGTTCTGTAACGACCTCAGACACGAAACTGGTGGACTCAAATGCACGACTCGCAGTAGGTTTAACAAAAGTATTTTACTTGGCAAAATCAATTTAAACAAAAGGTGCTCTCAAGGAGGATATACAAAGTTCAAAACAAAACACTCACAATGAGGATCAAAAAATATCACAACTTAGAATCAAACCCGATAACATGAAAACCTGGCATCACACAGACTGAACAAGACGAACTGGCAACAAGACAAAGGGAGACAAGGACTATTTATACATGAGGTAGGGGAACACAGGTGAAACCAATCAGGGGCAGGGTAGACAATCACAATGGCGGGAAAATCACACAAAGGGAGGAAGTCAGGGTCTGAAACGAGAGGGAAAAGGTGAGTACAAAATAAAACAGGAAGTGCACGACGAGACTGGACATGAGTGACTTTAACTTAACATAAAGTGCTCATGACAACAAAGGACTAAACATGAAACTAAACTAAGGCACGACATAAAATATGAAACACTAAACATGAACATGAATAAAATTAACATACTTGACGAGACACAACAGAAATAATGAAGAGTGGTGGGGACAACAAGACGTTTTGTCCCCCCACTTGGACAGAGAGTGGGATCAGAAAGAACGCAGTGTTATACCTAGGTACATTAAAAGCTGTGACAATCATGGCTTATTACATTCACAACTTTAATTTCATTTAATCACAAAGCTCTCCCCATCATGACACACTGACCGTTCTGGAACCCCGCAATAAAAATGCCTACTGTTGTCTGTGACATGGGAGGGAGTTTTTCTTTCTTTTTCTTTTTTAACGGTTATTTTTTGGCTTTTGCCTTATTTGATTGCAGTGGTGGCTCCTGCCAAATTTCTCAGGGGGGGGCAATTGTTTTGATGATGGCTGAGGTGACCCGTTCAATGGGTAAATTTAAATTAATTTGGCTCTACAATGACTGAACAATCCACTGTGGTCATCAACAGACATATTTTCATCAGTTTGCCCACACAAATACCTTTGAATGTGAACAGAGACCTGTTTTACCATTAATGAAATAAAATTGAGTAAGGTATTCACTGAGTCATTGTCAGTCTTAATCAGAAAACATTTTATTATAGCTAAGTGGAAATTCATTTTGTGTTCTGATTAAAGAAATAAATGCAGGCATACCCTACAACTTAATACAATGTACATCACATAGTATCACTGCTCTTTGACTTGACCTGAACATTTTTTGTTGTTGTTTTTCAGTTTCAGTTATATATTGGGGGGACATTTTGGGCATTGGGGGGGGGCGTGTGTTCCTCAATGGATATGGTGACTACTGCCCTGTCATGCATGCATAATTAGGCCTCAGTTGTCTGGGTGAAGTGTGCTGGTCTTGACATACAAAGTTTGATGGAGTGTCAACTGGACAATATGGAGATATTTGCATCTTGAAAGCCGGACTACAAATGTGGATAGACAGGGAGAAACACACGCAAGCCTAAGACGTGGTAAAATACGATATTCCTCACTATATGAAGTGACTGATAACAAGATCTGTATAATGGATTGTAAAGAAATTCGTCAGGTTTTTATTTTGTAGACGATTGATCTGTATTTATAGCATGGTGGGATGACAGCACAATGACGGTGTGTTATCACCGGAAAGCTCTGGTCCTGCACTTTCATGTGATATGCATGGCATTTCTGTGTGAGCCTGCATTCGCGAGTAATCCATCCAAAAGTAATGTGTGTGCAAAGCTGTACGAAAGCTTTGTTATACATAATTTTAGTGTAATTGTAATTGTAAAGCCCTCTGAGGCAAACTGTTATTTGTGATATTGGGCTTTATGAATATGATTGATTGATTGATTGATTGATTGATTGATTGATTGATTGATTGATAGATAATCACTTGTTGGAAAGAACCCTTTGCAGTGTCTGCTATCAACTCACTAAGTCTGGTGGATTCAATCTATAAAACTACAGAAACAACTGTACCAAAAACTACACTTAAATCATTCCACAATCAGAAAGCATAGATTACCAGAACCATCCAGGATGCCATAAACACACACACTGCAACAAATTAGGACAGCAGTCTGGAAACATGGACAATTACATAGCAGCAGCCTACAATGCAAGAGGAACAGTAAAAGAGGCAAAAGGAACTACAGAAGAAAGTGGAACCCCCACAGGACTCCCCAGGGAATGCGGTCATAAGCTTTCTCCAAGTCCATAAAACACATGTAGGCTGGATGGGCAAACTCCCATGACCCCTCCAGCAACTCTGCAAGGGTAAAGAGCTGGTCCACTGTTTAATAGCATGGATGGAATCTGCTTTGCTCTTCCTAAATGTGAGGTTCGACAGTCGGTCGGAGCTTCCTTTCCAGCACTCTGGAGGAGACTTTCCCAGCGAGGCTGAGCAGTGTAATACCCCAATAATTGGAGCACTTACCCCGGTCAGCCACTTCACAGGCACTGTATCCAACTTTCACACAACACTGAAAAGGCATGTCAGCCAAGATATCGAACAATGTCCAGAGCCTTCAGTATTTCAGGGCAGATCTGAACTACGCCTGGGTGCCTTGCCCCAAAGAAGCTTTTTGAGTACCTCAGTGACCTCTGCCAGGGATATGGACAAGAGTTCCACAGAGTTTTCAGACTGAAACAATTTCTTTTAATTTTTAATTTAATTTTAATTTAATTTTATATACTTTATTAATCCCCGAGGGGAAATTCAAGCAAGCCCTGTTTTCCCTTCCTGAGACGTCACGGTTTGCCAGAACTTCCTAGAGGCTGACCGAAAGTCCTTCTCCATAGCCTCCCCAAAATCCACCCACACCTTTTTTTTTTTTTTTTGCTTTGGCAATTGCCTCAGCCTCAGCCAGATGTTCCCAGTTCACCCTCACTACACGTTTAGGTTTGCCAGTCCATCTGGCAGCCTCCCCCACCATCTGATCCAAATCACCACAAGGTTTTGATCAGTTGACAGCTCTGTTCCTCTCCTCACCTGAGTGTCCAAAGCATACGGCCGCATATCTGATGATAGGTACCAAGTACACTTATGAACCTCCCTATACTCAAACATGGTGTTTGCTATGGCCAAGTTATGACTTACACAGAGGTCCAATAACATAACAACACTTGAGTTTAAATCAGGCAGGCCGTTCCTCCCAATCACCCCTCACCCAATCACCTAGGTTTCTCATGACCTTTAGTGTCACCCTCTGAGCAAACTTAATATTTTAACCTAACTCCTGTGAGAATATCAAAATCATCAGTGTGTTGCAGAGTAATGTTGATACTTGTATTGTTTGTTTTGGGTTTTATGTACAGATGCTAGGAGCTGCTCGCCTTAGGATTTTAGTCTTGTTGACAAAAAACTTAGATTGTAGGAAAGTGATGGACTCTTGTGCTTATAGCGAGCATGTCAACTCTCATCCATCCCTCCCACCTTCAGACTGTCTCCTGGGCTGAGTGGAATTGAACATGACTTTTTATAGGAATAGACTGCATTCTGGCCCCGGGGATGTTCCCTGTTTGACTTCCCTGTGCCCTCTCACCTGAATAAGGAGAGAAGGCAAGGTGCTGCTCTGGTGAGTGCAGGAAAAAAAAGAAAAAGAAAAACAAGGGCAGTTCACAGCATGTGTTGGCTATTGCGTTCTCTTTTTTTGTGTGGTTGTGTGTCTCAGCAGTTCATCTTGCCATAGCATCCTGCACGCCATGACACACTGGATCAGTTATACCTGTCCATGCAAACATTTGTATGTGCTACTCTCGATAGTATATACCTCAGGGTCAGATCAAAGTGGAGATGGGAGCAGTGAAAAAGAGTCAATCAATCAATTTTATTTATAAAGCCCAATATCACAAATCACAATTTGCCTCAGAGGGCTTTACAGCATACGACATCCCTCTGTCCTTAGGACCTTTGCAGCTGATAAGGAAAAACTCCCCCAAAAAACCCTCTAACGGGGTAACCTCAGGAAGAGCAACTGAGGAGGCATCCCTCTTCCAGGACGAAGACACCGCCGGTTCCCCCTCCCCGTCTGCAATGTCGGACAACCTTACAGCCTTAACACTATGCATTTTGCCCTTATGTCTAATTTCCACTGGCACCACAGGGTATCTGTGAACATCCCCATGCACACACCTAATATCCACCCACGATGCCTCCACCAAAGCTTCAGGTTGAACCATGTTCTGGTGGATTATAGACTGCGTACAGCCCGAATCCACCATTGCCTGATGGATACCCCCTTGAATCCTTACCGGAACACTGTATGTCCCCCCAGGACCGGGGGAGGGTGTCGGAGGGAGGGTGTCACCTGGCCAACCTCCATGAGCGGGCACTCACTGCGGAAGTGTCAGGGCCGTCCACACCTCCAACACTCCTGCCCTGATGCCTGAGGAAACCCCTGTGATTTGAGAGCAGCGCCCGCAGTGGCTGGAACCTGGGGTGAAGAGAAAGCAGAGGGAGGATTAGAGCAAGGAAGAGGGGAGGGCCGAGTGGGTGTGTGGTTTGGGATAGTGGGCGAGGGCGTGGTCCTTTTGCAAACTGCCGGAGTCGGACGGGTGGAAGCCGGAGGCCGACCCTCAGATGTCTTGGCCTTGTGGTGGACAGCGAGATGATCCTCTGCAAGGATGACGGCGGCCGGCAGGTCTGGGGGGCGATGACACCGCACCCACTCGGAGGTCCAAGCCAGGAGCCCCTCCACAAACTGTTCCAGAACAACCTGCTCCAGCATCCGTGCCTCAGCAGCGGACTCCCCTGGCTGCAGCCACCTGGTCGCAGCGTCCTTCAGCTGCTGGGTGAAGACAAAGGGATGGTCAGTGGGGCCCAGCCTGGTGTTCTGGAACCGGCGACGGTGATCCTCGCAGGAGTAGCCCATCCGGTCGAAGACAGCTCTCTTGATGGCCTGGAAGCTCCCCCGAGAGGAAGCAGGCAGGCTGAGGGCTGCCGTCTAGGCGTCCCTGGACAGTACGGATAGCGCACGGCCCACTCCACCTCTGGCCAGCTGCAAGCTACCACCGTCGACTCAAACATCTCCAGGAAGGTCTGGGGGTCATCCCCCGCCGACAGTTTATGCAGGGCGATGCCAGAGAGTGAGGGAGGGGAAGGGGATGGCGACGCAGCCCCCAACCGAAACAGCGGAGACTGCAGCAGCTGGATCTGTGCCTCCGTCTGAGCTTAGAGCGCCTCCAAATGCTGCCTATTCAACACTGCCTGCATCTGGGCCAACATCGTCACAGGCTGAAGCTGCTGCGGATCTGTCATAATACGTGCTGGGAGGGCCGAGGTCCATTGGGCGCCAGTGTAGCACGTCAATCAATTTCAATCAATCAATTTTATTTATAAAGCCCAATATCACAAATCACAATTTGCCTCACAGGGCTTTACAGCATACGACATCCCTCTGTCCTTAGGACCCTCACAGCGGATAAGGAAAAACTCCCTTTAATGGGGAAAAAGAAACGGTAGAAACCTCAGGAAGAGCAACTGAGGAGGGATCCCTCTTCCAGGATGGACAAACGTGCAATAGATGTCATACAGAACAGATCAACATAATGAATTAACAGTAATCTGTATAAGTCTAGCTGCTACCGTGAGTTCCCTCGGCATACAGCACCAACATGACAGATCAGTTACAGAGACCTCCTTTTATTCTCTGCTGCATGCACACACTTCAATATAAACACTAATCATAAAGCCACCATGCGCCTGCTGTTGCCCGGCTTCTTCTGGTGCATGTGGTTGAGACCCTGGAGTCCCTCAGTCTCACCAAATAATGGTTTCGACCCTTGCCAAACAATCCTGACAGCCAGCCTGTCTCTGTGGTGTGCAACCATCATCTGAGGCCCAGCACGCTACTGCATTTGAAAGGGAGAGTACAATTAGTTAACAAGCACCAGCTGTGCAAATCAACTCACCTGGCACTGCTCTCTTGAGCCAACTCCACACCTCTCTCCTGCAGCTGAACCCCGACCACACCCACCTCCACAAACATTAATAAGAGTAATAATATTATAATTCTAATTGCTATTGTCGTACAATATGTTGAAAGTATATATTAATATCTGATCGTATACATATGTGACAATAATCATATGTGTATAATAACAGTAGAAGTATGACTAATGATAACAGCAGCAGGAGGCATCAGGCAGGACCACGGCAGCAGCACAACCACACACG
>NC_065511.1:825054-832554 GCF_006386435.1 Epinephelus moara
GGAATGTGGGTATTATTATGACTGGGAGGAGTGGATTCATTTAGACTGACATATTCATCTTGACACAGCCAGGTTTCAGTGAGACTGAGTAAATCAATATGATTATCTGATATTAATTAGTTTACTAACACTGCTTTAGACGATAGAGACCTGATATTTGACAGTCCGCATTTAATTCCCCCTTTTTGTCTTTCTGTCACAGAAGAGGTTTTAATTTTTATGAGGTTGTTATGCACAACTCCTCTTTGTTTAATTTTAGATTTAAATAATTTAGGTGGTCGGGGGACAAACACCGTTTGTATAAAACTATGAAAACTATGGCTGGGTAACTGAACTAGAAGCATAAAACTATGAAAACTATGGCTGGGTAACTGAACTAGAAGCTCAGAGAGGCGTATACGATATAAGTAAATCTGCGAGACAGTGGAGCACAAAGGCTCCGGAGAAGGAGCTGAGTTAGTGACATGCAGTACAGCCGAGTTAGCGAGATGTAGTAACAGGACATGAGTGTTAGCAATGGAGAGAGAGAGAGAGAACGAAAGAAGGTGCTCTGTGTATTATAGGAGGTCCCACTGGCAGACTAGGCCTAAGTCAGCCTAACTAGGGGCTGGTACCAGGCAAGCCTGAGCCAGCCCTAACTATAAGCTTTATCAAAAAGGAAGGTCTTTAGTCTAGTTTTAAATGTGGAGACGGTGTCTGCATCCCGGACCGCAACAGGAAGATGATTCCACAGGAGAGGAGTCTGATAGCTGAAGGCTCTGGCTCCTGATCTGCGTTTGGTGACTTTAGGCACCACGAGTAACCCTGCGTTCTCAGAGCGCAGTGTTCTGGTGGGATAATAGGGCACTATGAGCTCTCTAAGCTATGACGGAGCCTGACCATTTAAAGCTTTGTAAGTTACGAGCTGGATTTTAAATTCAATTCTGGATTTTACAGGGAGCCAGTGCAGAGAAGCTAAAACAAGAGAAATATGATCTTGTTTCTTAGTTCCAGTTCCACTTGTCAGTACACGTGCCGCTGCATTCTGAATTAGATTTATAAGGAGCTACCTGATAATAGGAAATTACAGTAATCCAGCCTAGAGGTAACAAAAGTGTGGACCAATTTTTCTGCATCTTTTCGGGTCAGGATAGGCCTAATTTTCACAATATTACGCAGATGAAAAAACGCACTCCTTGAGGTTTGTTTTAAATGAGAATTAAAAGGCAAATCTTGATCAAATATTACTCCGAGGTTTCTTACGGTAGTGCTAGAGGCCAGAGCAATGCCATCCAGAGAAACTATGTCGTCAGATAAAGAGTCTCTGAGTTGTTTGGGGCCAAGAACAATAACTTCAGTTTTGTCTGAATTTAACATAAGGAAATTGGTGCTCATCCAGGTTTTTATGTCTTTAAGGCAGTTATGAAGTTTAGTTAATTGATCAGTTTCTTCTGGCTTTATCGATAAATACAATTGTGTATCATCCACATTACAATGGAAATTTACAGAGTGATTTCTAATGATGTTACCAAAGGGAAGCATATATAGAGTGAATAAGATTTGTCCGAGCACAGAACCTTGTGGAACTCCAAAACAAACTTTAGTACGTAGAGATGATTCATCATTAACATGAACAAACTGAAAATGATCTGATAAATAAGATTTAAACCAGCTTATTGCAGAACCTTTTAGGCCAATTAAATGTTCCAGTCTCTGTCGCAGAATTTGATGGTCAATTGTGTCAAATGCCACCCCAAGATCTAATAAAATAAGTACAGAGACGAGTCCTTTGTTTGAAGAAATCAGAAGATCATTTGTAATTTCAACCAGTGCTGTCTCAGTGCTATGATGCACTCTAAATCCTGACTGAAATTCCTCAAATAAATTATTATCATGGAGAAAATCACACAGCTGGTCTGCGACTACTTTCTCAAGGATCTTTGAAAGAAAAGGAAGATTAGATATTGGTCTACAGTTGGCTAACACCTCTGGATCCAGGGTGGGCTTTTTTAGAAGAGGCTTAATTTACAGCTACCTTAAAAGACTGTGGTACATAGCCTGTTAATAAACATATATATTGATCATGTCTAATATGTGAGTGTTAACTAAAGGTAAAACTTCCTTAAGTAACCTAGTTGGGATGGGGTCTAAGACACGTTGATGATTTAGATGAAGAAATCATTGCGGTCAGTTGTTGAAGAGAAATCATGGAGAAGCTATCTAAATATATATTAGGTCTTACAGCTGTGTTTGAGGGCAGATTGGTTCCCTTTGAGGGCAGGAGGTCATGAATTTTGCCTCTAATAGTTAGAATTTTGTCATTAAAAAAAGCTCATAAAATCATCACTGCTGGATGAAACTCTGAGAATTCAGATACAAATTCAGAATACGGGCTAGGAGCACGGTACACTATAACAAATAAAAGTGGCTGCGAGGTTTTACAGGTCGGATGTAAAAGACTACGAACAAGGCTTTCAAAGAAATTATGATCTAGTTTAGGTTTAGGGCTGATTAACAGACTAGAGTTAAAAATGGCTGCAACTCCCCCTCCTTGGCCGCTGCCTCAAGGAATGTGGGTATTATTATGACTGGGAGGAGTGGATTCATTTAGACTGACATATTCATCTTGACACAGCCAGGTTTCAGTGAGGCTGAGTAAATCAATATGATTATCTGATATTAATTAGTTTACTAACACTGCTTTAGACGATAGAGACCTGATATTTAACAGTCCACATTTAATTCTCCTGTTTTGTCTTTCTGTCACAGAAGAGGTTTTAATTTTTCTTTGGTTGTTATGTACAACCCCTCTTTGTTTAATTTTAGATTTAGATAATTTAGGTGGTCGGGGGACAGACACCATTTGTATAAAACTATGGGTCGGTAACTGCACTAGAAGCTCAGAGAAGCGCGTAAGACTGCGACTCTGATTCCTGGTCTCAACTCTGGGTTGTCAGGGTTTTGAATTACTAATAAACTTGTCCAGGTTCCTAGATATGAGAGCAGCTCCATCCAAAGTAGGATGAATGCCGTCTCTCCTAATCAGACCAGGTTTTCCCCAGGAGGATTGCCAATGATTAACGAAGCCCACATCGTTTGCTGGACACCACCTGGACAGCCAGCAATTAAATGATGACATGTGGCTAAACATCTCATCAGTGGTCTGATTTGGGAGGGGTCCAGAGAAAACTACAGAGTCTGACATAGTTTTAGCATATTCACACTTCGAGGCAACATTAATTTTTGTGACCTCCGATTGGCGTAACCAGGGGTCATTGCCGCCTACGTGAATAATAATTAACAAATGAAATGACGCTGTAAATGGACAGAAAAAAGGGCAGAAAGGGCTGAGAGAGTAAATGATAGGTCAGAGGAGAGAGACGGAGGGGAGAGAAAAGCACTGCATGAGTGTATGATAAACCTGAGCTGATTACACACATCTATGCATGTTCCTCCCCATTACCATCCAGCACATTTCCTAAAATGGAGAAAGCAGTTTATTAAAGTGACTGGACAATATATTGCCTTGAGGGACACTTTTTATTTAAAGCCGTTAACAGACCAGTGAGTGCATGCATTTTTAAGAATGTGATTTTCATCTAAAAGTTCCATTTTTAGGTCAATTATTATCTTTGCAATTGTTTTAATCGTTATGCTTTAAAGAGAGAAGAAGAATAAAATCATTCAGCTCCTCCTATCTTGGATATGGGTTTGGCATGGGGGCGGGCAGGAGGGAGGGCAGCACCACGTTGCTTTCCTGCAGCAGTGCTATGATACCTGAATAATTACTTTATAAGGCTTACACACATCAGTGAGCAGTAACCAGGCAACCAGCCATCCTGCTACAGAAACAGAGATTTTCTTTCAGAGTCACAAGTCTCTCTGCTCACAAACAATGGCGGTTCTTAAGAAGAAGAGGAGGGCCAGTTTTCCCCTAATATTAAGCCTGTCACAATGTGAGTCGTTTGCCCACCTGGCCACCATGTGAGTCGTTAGGGTCTGGGGAGGGATCCCAAGACTGCATTGTAGGTGGGTGATAAGTAGTGTCGTAAGCCACCCTCTCTGTTTAACGATGGTCGTTCCAGATTGTCGTAGATGGCTTCTTTTACTCCTCTTTCAAACCGTCTTTCTTCCGTGGCCAAGAAATGCACATTGCCGTCCTCAAAGGAGTGTCCCTTCTCCTGTAGATGTAAGTGGACAGCTGAGTCTTGACCTGAGGAGCTGGCTCTCCTGTGCTGTGCCATGCACTTGTGGAGTGGTTGTCTTGTTTCCCCCAATATATAAATCTGTGCATTCCTGGCTGCACTGAACTGCATACACTACATTGCTCTGCTTTTGTCTGGGTGTTTTGTTCTTGGGGTGGACATGTTTCTGTCTCAGTGTGTTACTTGGTTTGAAGTGCACTGGATATTTTCTCTTTTCGGACCATCCTCTGTAGAGCCTAGAGATGGTGAAAACAACCATGCCACATTCAAGTCACTTAAATTACCTTTTTCCCCCCATTCTGATGCTCAGTTTGAATCTCAGCAGGTCATCTTGACCATGTCTACATGGCTTAATGCACTGAGTTGCTGCCACATGATTGACTGATTAGCTATTTGTGTAAATAAGCAATTGAACAGGTGTATCTAATAAAGTGGCTGTTGAGTGTATGTTAGCATGGTTGTGGCATGTCTGGTTATCTCATGAATCAGCTGTGTCACTGCCCAGAGGTCAGAAGATTTTAGATAAATTTGAAAGATTTCTTGTGCAAAATATTGAACTTTTGCTTCCAGTTATGTCCAATAGTGGTCTTTCTGGGAAATAAGGCAGAGGGAGGAAACTACATCATCTGTTTGGACCCGCCTTTCTTTCAGTGAACAGACAATACTTAGGAATTGGAAGGTAAGAAAATTGAACTGTTTCAATATAGACAGCTGGCTCAAAGATTATTTGGATTTGGTATCTATGGAACAAGCAGCATCGACTCTTCAAGATCTGGTTAGTAGCCACACAGACACTCAGTCTAATCATGTAAGCTCTGAGTAAAAACTAGCCTTAGGATGCACATTGATAATAACAGCCTTGTTTTGTTTTTTTGATATTTTGAATCTGGGTGTTGGGACGTGATCATCAAGGCTGGGAGGCTTGGGGGTTTCCTTCCAACCCCCAAGTTACGAAGAAGTTTTGTTTTATTTTGAAAATGCCTCGTAACGACTTAAAGAATACTGCAAGTCAAGCTCCTCTGCCACTTTAGTGTACATAGTTTAGCCATGACAATGAAAATACCTTTGAAACAGAGCATACATCTATTATGCCAGACAAAACAGAATTTATTGTCAGACCTTGAAAAGAACACCATTTCAGAAGCCACATTGTCCTTGCCATCTCAGCTGGCATCCTCTCATTCTCAGTCTTAACCTTGAGCTGCTGAGCACTCAGAAATATAAATCATCCTTGAATAGCATTAACAATCAACTAAGAGCTGGAGTGTTTATTGTGTACTTTCAATCAATATGACAAGTTACTAAGATCAGGGGTTTCTTAGCTTTTGCTGCTGTTCTGTTGTCAATAAGTGGAGCTGTTGTGCTGACAGGAATGGCAAATGTAAGAACATTGAGTATAATGCCCAGTTCAGACCAGAGATTCGCAATGAGACGAGTGGAAACAGGCAACTACTTGCAATGTGCCATTCTACAATGTTCTAAAAACCCGCCAGTTCACACCAATGCAACTAGTTGAGAGGGTGTATCATCTCTGTGCCACAACTCACTGTTCCTTTGTTCTGATTTTTTCCCCATTAAAGGGTTTTTGGGGGGGAGTTTTTCCTTGCAGATCCAAGGACAGAGGGATGTTGTATGCTTGTAAAGCTCTCTGAGGCAAATTGTGATTTGTTATATTGGGCTTTATGAATTGAATTGAATTGAACTGAATTAATTTCCAGCTTTTAAGGCTTATTTTGTGGCTGACTAATTTGTGACTTCCGAAAATATGAATGAGGATTTAACGAATCTGACTACCATCTAGTATCTAAAGAATGTCTCTGTCAATGTTGTTTGCATTTAGATGAAGACTTTTGGAGATATAGATGTTAATTAATTTTGCATATTCTTAAAAATATGAAGTGATGTACTTGTGAACTGACTATAGGTTGCAGCGCTGCAAACTTTTGTGAATGTGCTGAAAAGATTTCAGCCCTGTAGGACACACTGGTGATTGATTATGATTTTTTTTAAGTTTGGAATGTGAAATGTCTTGAAATTTAGATTTAGTGTAAAAAGCCATGCCCCCTTTAAGCAATCATTTTCAATTTTTATCTATCAACTGAAACATGATCCTAGATGATGCAATTTACATTTTGTACAAATATCTCGGGCTGATAATGCGATATCGACTTTTTGCATGTGTAGAGCCCCGTATTGGTCAATTAAATCAAACTTTCAGGGTATGATTCAGTTACTTATGTAGACATTTCCTACAAGTTTTGTGACGGTTGGCTCAATAGTTAAGGAGTAAAATCCAATAATGTGCTGAGCCATCAGCCGGCTTGAGTCGAGCTCAGACCAGCCATTTCACACTGCTGCAACTTTCCTCTGCTACGTTCTACAACGGTTTCATCTCGTCTCAAATCTTTGGTCTGAACTGGGCTTGAACTGCAATGGCACATGACAGACCTTTGTTCATTACCAGGGCTTAAAATTTCCTGTTTCTTTCTAACAGCTGCAACATTTTCTAGCAAGGCTCGATATGTCATCTCAACACCTGCTTGGAAGTAAATCAGTTTTTTTTATATACCCAGGGAGATTCATTAAGAGCAATGAAAACCAAAACACTTACAATACACACATTCTTATGTACTTAACTATGAGCTAGGACTGGGACACTCAGTTTTTATATTTTGTATATTTATTATATTTTAATTAGTATATTATTATATTATTATATTTTAATTATGACAATATATGATGAGGATGAAAAGGCATCAATTTCATGTTATTTAATACACTGGGACAATGCATTGGCTAGTCTATGTCTAATCGAAACTCTTTCATACACTGACAATTTAACCCCTTTTATTTTAAACCATAATTTTATCATACACTTTTTAGATCCTTGTTGTTTTATCTACATATTTTAACTGGGTAAAAGGTTTTAGTCATCGGACGTATGGGTCATTTACCTGAGATTTTCATTTATCTGCTGCCACTGGCTTGCAACAACTTAGACGACAGATTCTCTCAGTCTACTGTCCTAAGGACAATCCAATGTGAGCTTTGTTTCTTTCACTGAGAGATGAAACAAGACCTGTACTTCTGGAGGAAAAGACTTAAGAGGGCCCAAATTTTGGGGCCCTTATGTTGAAAGCACGGCCCCCATCTGACACACTGTACAGCTGTTTGTGTGTTTTGGCGGTGGTGTGGCTGGTAAGGCTCTATCCAAGAAACATCCCCCAAGCCTACAAGCAGGAAGGCAGGGACACTCCCACTGTGGTCTGCACACACTCCACATGTGGTCTGGCAGTGTCTAACCCAGTTCAGTTGC
>NC_065511.1:841389-869259 GCF_006386435.1 Epinephelus moara
AATTTAACATCAGTAAATTGGTGCTCATCCAGGTTTTTATGTCTTTAAGGCAATTATGAAGTTTAGTTAATTGATTACTTTCTTCTGGCTTCATCGATAAATACAACTGTGTATCATCCGCATAACAATGGAAATTTACAGAGTGATTTCTAATGATGTTACCTAAAGGAAGCATATATAGANCTTTAAGGCAGTTTTGGAGTTTAGTTAATTAATTACTTTCTTCTGGCTTCATCGATAAATACAATTGTGCATCATCCGCATAACAATGGAAATTTACAGAGTGATTTCTAAAGATGTTACCTAAAGGAAGCATATATAAAGTAAATAGGATTGGTCCGAGCACAGAACCTTGCAGAACTCCAAAACAAACTTTAGTATGTAAGGATGATTCATCGTGAACATGAACAAACTGTGTTCCAGAACAAACTGTGTTCCAGTGTGTAAGTGTTCCAGTCTCTGTCGCAGAATTTGATGGTCAATTGTGTCAAACGCCGCACTAGATCTAATAAAACAAGTCCAGAGACGAGTCCTTTGTCTGAAGCAATCAGAAGGTCATTTGTAATTTTAACTAGTGCTGCCTCAGTGCTATGATGCACTCTAAATCCTGACTGAAATTCCTCAAATAAATTATTATCATGGAGAAAATCACACAGCTGGTCTGCGACTACTTTCTCAAGGATCTTTGTTTCTGAGTTATCATGTATGAGCAGTCTTCACATGTATTCTCAAATATGTACTTTTCTGTGCATGAATCATAGAGTGCAAATGGTTTATTATTGTGACAATTTGGTTCTAAGTCGTTTGCAGTGTTTGCACTAGGATGGTGATATGTCATTGTGTTGGCTCTGTTGTCCTACACATTGGATTTGAAATGTAATGGTAACTAAATGATGTTTAAGGGCCCTTTTGTTTTAGCCTTATCTGTGTCTAAAGGTGTCCAAGTAGACATTGTAAGTGTAAGAGTTATAGCCTGTTTTATAGTGTAGTTAGATGATGATTATGTGTTTCACTTGTTGAAGACCAGACTGAAGTTCAGACCCAGAGCATCACCAGGGAATAATGGATACCAAGGGTCTAAAGTCTACAAGCCACAGACTGACACTGACCACATATTGAAAATGCACTTTGGAGTAAAAAGCGAACACTGTCTTTGTCATTCAGCTTCAAGGACATTTGTATAGATGCTGTCTGTCTCACCCTGACATTCCATCTTCTCTCTCCTCTCTGATTTTATAAGGCAGTATCCCGTAAAAACAGAATCAAGTAATGTGATCTTTCTTTCAGACAATGTTCTCCTCACTTTCAAAAAAGAGCATGCAAAAAAAGCTGAAAACAACTGTGTCTGTTCTGTGATTTCAGCATGGGCTGCTGGCCTTCAAGTTCATCCTGACCTTCCTCATCCCAGATGTTCCCAAACACATCCAGATCAATCTGGCCCGCCTGGAGTTTGAATCACTGGAAGCCCTCAAGAAAAAGGTAAAATCTGACAACATAGTCTGTGTATGGATTAAGGCAAACTTCAATACAATGTGACTTTTTACTTTTTTTTGTTATTGATTCTCCCCATTTCAACAAAACAACAGTTAACAGTCGAAACAACAGCAATCACAAATTAAATAGAAATACAAAAGTTCCGTCACAGTTAGACAGTTGCACACTCCCCATGCTAAGAGTAACATAAAGTCCAGTCATATACTTCAATAACAGAAAAAATGCCATATTGCAGTTGACCTTTAATGTCTATGTGGGTATGAGAGTGTACTGCAAAGATTCAAGGATCAAGGCACAAATAGATATAAATAAAACAGTATCATAGACCAAAAATATTTTAAGTAAAAATAAAACCAACAACACAACAAAAGAAAGATATACATTATTTTCAGTTACACTTAAAATTTTAAAAGATAAATATAGCCACAAAAGGCAATTCTGGGGATCAGGCCTGCATGGGTCTTTGAAACTTGAAAGCTGGGTAGGATCAAGACCATTGACATCTGAAGACACACGCATTAACGACAAATAACAGATTTTTTGACAGTCAGATAGATGCTCATTCATTTACATAAAAATCCTACCGAGCCAGGTTTTTCTTTGGAAACACTGTGACTTTCTATTGGTCAATTGCAGAAACATTTTGGGGCAATGCTTCAATGGGTGCGGTTACATGATGGCTTCTCATTCGGAATGAAATAAATCTGAATGAAATCATTTGGAACTAAGGTTTTTCCAGGTAGTTTACATGGGAAATATTCATTCCGAATGAGGGTTTACACGGGAGATCAGTTTAATCGCCTTTTAATCGCCTTTATTTGGGTCCGTGCAAGGTTTGGGGCAGGGAAGGTTTCTGATTGGATAGGGGGCGGGGCGGATGTTACGTGTTAGTAACATGTTAGTCCTCATTCCGTATAACAAAATGCTTGACGACGCCATTCTTAGTGCCTTTTTCGGGCTTGTTTTGCTTATATTCTTGAAGCAGCAGCACGACAACAACCTTGTTCTGCTAATGCTTCGTCTGTTGTGGAGGAGAAGGTCTATTGAAGGTCGAAGAAGGGAGATAGAAGACCGTGCTTTGGCGAATGGAAACCGGTTAGTGCAACGAGTCGCGCACGCTATATTCGTCATCGCACCAGAAGGGCAAGGAAACGAGCATGCGCAGAAATAACGGAATGAACTTAAAGAGGAATGAGTGTATACAAGTGCGAGTAATTCTTTCATTCGGAATTAGAAACAGAATATTCCAGCCCCTTACATCGGAATGAATTTTCAATCACATTGGCCATTTTCATTCCGAATTAGGTGTTTACAAAATCACTTTTAATAGGAAAGAACTTTCATTCTGAATGAAAAGGGAATTAAACTGTCCATGTAAACACACTCAATGGCTTAGTTAAAAAAATCCACTGAGTTTGGTGAGGTTTAAACAAATTGTCATTGATTTATGGCCAAATTATGCAAAAGGCCATTGCACTTGTTTTGAACTGGTGGCGCCCCCTATTGACCGATTTCAAAGTAATTTAACACATATTTAACATATCCTGCAAGTTTTGTAAAGATTAGACAAAATATATCTGATTTATAGTTTGATTTGTGTTATCTCACATCCAGTTTTTGCATATGTGGCGCCCCCCCAGTGGTCAATTTAAATGTCCCTTTCAGGATATGTTGCTCGTATGTATGTAGACTTATCCTGCAAGTCTTTGATGATTGGCTCAATGGTTATGGAGTTAAGTCTGTTTATGTGCTGAGCCACCGCCCATCTTAAAGTTCATTTGTCAATATCATCAAACCCCAGTGAGATATCAACAAGGTTTTGATAACTTTTGATAAGGCTGGTCCAGTGATGATCCGCAGAAAAATTAATACAAATCATTCAATCAATCAACGATTTAAGAAAAAATTCAATGTTGTGTTGCGGTGCCCCATATTGACCAATTTCAAAGTGATTTAACACACACGGTTTATCATTATAATTTAATATATCCTGTAAGTTTTGTAATGATTGGACAATTATTCTTTTGTTTATAGTCTAATGTGTGTTGTGCTAAAGCCATTGTTGCATTTGTTGCACTCCCTAGTGGTCAATTTAACTAAAACTTTCTGGACATGTTCCTTCCTAAGACATTTCTTGCAAATTTTGTGATGATTGGCTCAATGGTTGTTGAGTTAAGGTCCATTTATTTGTGGAGCCACGCCCCCTCTAAAGTTCATTGGTCAATATCTTTAAAACACAATGAGATATTAACAAGCTCTAGATAACTTTTAATAAGGTTGGTTGAATATTGATCCACCGAATATTCAGACCTGTGCTTTAGGAGAAAATGTCAAAAATGTGTTTTTCACAAACTTTAAAATGGTGGAGAGTTTAGTCTGGTGGACCATAATGCACCATATCACCATAATCTTTTGGCTTTTTGTAGAGCACATTCAGCTCAAGTCAGGATTTATTTCTAGAGCACATTTAAAACGACGGCAGTCGACCAAAGTGCTGCACATAGGTGGGTACAGAGTTTAAACAAAATCATTAATCATTAATCATTAATAGATGTAGAAAACAACGATAAGAAAACAGAGCAAACAGTGCAAACATTAAAATAGCAATTTAAAAAAAAAAACTTGATCATCATGCTCAGGCTGAATGATACGCCAGGTGGCAGAGAAATGTTTTTAAGGAGGATTTAAAAGTCTCTAGGGACTGGTAAGATCAAATGTGAAGGGGGAGGCTGTTCCAGAGCCTGGGGGCAGCCGCTGCAAAGACTGTCACCTCGAGACTTAAGTCTGGTTTTTGGCACCACCAACAGTAGTTGGTCCGAAGACCTTAAGGTTCTGGTTGGGGTGTGGGGCAAAAGGAGCTCAGAGAGGTACAGAGGGGCCAGACCGTTGAGGGCTTTAAAAACAATTAAAAGAAGTTTAAAATCAATACGAAAATGGACCGGGAGCCAGTGGAGGGAGGCTAAGACTTGCGTGATGTGGTCGCACTTTTTCTTGCCTGTGAGGAGGCGAGCAGCAGCGTTCTGGACGAGCTGTAGACAGTTGAGGGAGGACTGATCCAGGCCAACATAAAGGGAGTTACAATAGTCTAATCTGGTGGTTATGAAGGCATGGATCACCCTTTCAAAGTCTGCAGCTGAGAAATAGGGCTTGGTTTTGGCTAAAAGACGTAGCTGGAAAAAGCTAGTTTTGACAACAGCACTGATCTGTTTGTCAAATTTGAATTGGCTATCAAAAACTGCCCCAAGATTCTTTACAGAGGAACGAATGTTGGGGTTCAGGGGGCCCAGGAAATCTGCGGAGCTGCGTGGGGACATGTGGCCTCCAAACAGGATAACCTCTGTCTTGGACTCAATAAGATTTAAGAAATTAGAGCTCAACCAAGATTTGACATCACTCAAACAATCCAGTAGAGGTTGCATTGCGTCCTTGCTTAAAGACCTTAGTGGCAGGTAAATCTGGACGTCGTCAGCAAAACAATGGAATGAAATCTTGTGCTTTCTAAAAACATCACCTAGGGGCAGCATATACAACAAGAAAAGAGCAGGGCCCAAGATGGAGCCCTGGGGGACTCCCTGGCCAGACTGGAACTTTTCATGAATGTTGTGCTGGGCTAAAAAAAAAGACTGCAATTGGTTATATACTGCTCTCTCTAGAACCTTGGATAAATAGGGGAGCTGAGATATGGGCCTAAAGTTTGAAAGGATGGAGGGATCCAGATTTTTCTTTTTGATTAAAGGTTTCACCACAGCATGTTTGAAGGCTGCGGGGACACAGCCTGAACTGAGACTGGTGTTGATCAGCAGCAAGATGCTATCTCCAACTGAGTCAAATACTTCCCTGAGAAGATGGGGGGGTATACTGTCTGAGGGGCATTTTGTAGGCCACAGATGATTGATCAGAGTTGGGAGAGGGACAGAGGCTCAAAGTGGTCAAGGGCAGGGCAGAGGGTAGAAGAGTCTGAGATGGGCCCGACACAAGTGAGGGTGGGTCTGAGGGCAGAAGCTTTTTTAGAAAGAGGGAAGGCGTTGGCACAAGGGGGGAGACATCACAAGGATTAATGAGAGAGTTAAGAACATTAAACAAAACTTGGGGCTTATGCCTGTTATTAGAGACTATGGCAGAGAAGTAGGCAGTTTTGGCAGTTTTGACAGCTCTCTGGTAGTCAGACAGGCAGCCATGGAGAATTTGTCGGGAAACAAGGAGCTTATCTTTCTTCCATTTTCTCTCAGCACGTCTACATGCGCGTCTGAGGGCGCGCATCACTTCATTTAACCATGGCTGGTTTAGTGCACTTTAACCTGAGAGGAGCAACAGAGTCCAGGATCTCAGTGCATGTGGAGTTGAAAAGAAACAATATGTCGTCAGCGCTAAGAGAACATTTTTCATCTAGTGTACATAGCGGGGAGTCAGTAAAAGCAGCAGAAAACTCTGTTGCAGTCATGGGGGTTATAGCGCACCGGCGGCGCGCAGGGGCAGTAGGTTTATCCGCCGAGCCCGGCAGCAATAAGGTGAACAGCACAGGTAGGTGGTCGGATATACATACTGTTGCGCAGATTTCATTGACATTTGACAGACAAACCATAGGACAGGACACGGTCTAAAATATGCCCCTTTTCATGTGTAGGTTCAGTTATGCACTGGGTAAAATCAAAAGAATTAATCATGTTTAAAAATTCCCTGGCCAGAGGACGGGATTCGTCACCAGAAATTAAATGTGGTCGTATTTCACTACGATCCCACACAGGAAGTCCGCAAAGTCATTTATAATGTCTTTGCTGTATTTTGGTGGACGATATACAGTGACACAAAGGACAGGAGGTGACATATTAAATTCAAAGAGCTGCAATTCAAAGCTGCAATAGCTTGGCACAGGCTGGGACAGACGGCACTGGAGATTAGATTTGAATACAGAGGCTATGCCGCCGCCACTGCCCAAGGAACGGGGTGAGCTAAAGAAAGAGCAGCCTGGAGGAAGGAGTTCCGAAAACGAGGTATCCTCACCAGCAGGGTTCCAAGTTTCCGTCACGAACATAACATCCAGTTTGCGGGAGCTGAAGAAGTCATTCAACAGGAAAGTTTTATTAACTACTGACCTAGCATTCAGCAGGGCCATGCTGAGGTTTCGCTCCGGACTAGCTGATTTTGCAGTCCTCCTGTGTATACAGCTGGACATGTGTGTCAAATTTCAAGTCAATCAGACATAAGCTGCAAGAGATGTGGCCTTTCAAAAAAATAAAAATTATTGGTCTTAATTATAGGGCCCCATCTGGCATTATATTTCTTGAAAATGTCATGTATCTACGATGTACCATCTAACGGGAATTTGCAAAGACATTTCTGAATGAATAATGATAATAATTATTATAGTAATACATCAGCACAAATAACAATAGGGCTTCAGGCTTGAACCCCTAAAAAGGTGAGAATGTCTATTTATGAATGACACTAGTAAGTGAGATGGTAATGGTAAATGGACTTGTATTTGTATAGTGCTTTTCTACACATCTGACCGCTCAAAGCACTTTTTACACTACGAGTCACCCATTCACACATAAACTGGTGGCCGAGACTACCATACAAGGTGCCACCTGCTACTCAGTTTTATTTAACTCACTCACTCAAACACCGATGGAACAGCCATCGGGAGCAATTTGGGGTTCAGTATCTTGCTCAAGGATACTTCAGCATGCAGACAGGAACCGCTGATCTTCCGATTGGTGGACGACCTGCTCTACCTAGCCACAGCCGCCTGCTGGAAAGGATCCTTTTAAAGTGAATTTCAGTTTCTCTTTTTGAAGACACATCCTGACCTCCTTGATCCAAATTATTTATCATCACAGCAAAAAATTGAAAAAATATATACCTTAGGTATGTTATATTATTGACCTTCACATTCACACAGACACATGCACTGAAATGTGTTACTCAAAAGAAGAAACATGAATAGATTGCTCAACATGAGGTGGTTCATTAAAGGGGCGTGCACAAATAGAAAGGACAGATAGTCAGAGAGACTGTCACTCAGAGCTGACAGGGTTCAGCCTATGATGGACAGCAGTAAGACATGTCTGACACCATTAAACAAGGCAGTGAGCAGCATCAAGGCCCAGTGACTCCACTTGAATGTGATGTGATGGTGGAGACATCAGTAAAGCTCACTGGTATCAACAGTGTGAGTTTGAGGCCTCTAGTTTCCCGGCGCAGGGTGGCAAACCCCGCGCAGAGCTAGTTTTGAGCAGCGCAACCCGAGGCGCGCTCAGTTTGGTAGTTGGCAGACCGAGGTGCACTGAGATGGGTCTGGCAGTGCAGCAGGGGGAGGTGTTGACAGATCCAGCTTGGCGCAATGACAGTTTTGTGCCAAAAGGCTTCGCCGAAGGTGCGCTAAAAGCTCGCCAGCTGAACGCTGCTGCTCTCTTCTGCCATGGCGAATTGAGTAAACTCTCATTACGCCTCTGCGCGGCACATTTAAGGGCGAGGAGAGGGGCTCATTTGATTGGTGTGATGTGAATCGGCTGTGTAAAACCCACTCCACGCCTTCTCTCCTCCCTCTTTCCGACTTGTGCAGGTAGGAGGGACGGAGGTGGGAAAGAGGAGCAGCTGCGCCAGTGCGCACGGTGTGCCAGACTTGCAAAATCCTCCTGGCCACACCCAGTTGGCGAAGCGCAGGTGCGCTGCGTTTCCGCCTCGCCCAGTCTGCAAAACTAGAGGCCTGAGTCTTAATCAGCATTGTTGTTCTTCGTCCCACCACTGCTGCCTGTCTGAACAGATACAGTTTGTGTATGTGTTGGATAAAATTATATGTTATTTTTGCAATGTTTTTAAAATGTTACATTGTTTTGCTGGATAAATGCAGCTTTTTAAACATTTGTCCATCTATTAAAACCCTTTGGGGTCTAGGGGATAATTGGCCGTTTTTGACTACTTTTCTTTAAATTTCACCTTAAAAAAACAGTTTACCTTGCCTTGTTTGGTATCATTCTTTTCAGCACAACCTCACCTGTGTGACTTTACAATTATTTTTGCATTTTGACATACTGTATTAACACACTGGACCTAAAATCACACAAAAAACATAAAATCCGAGTAGGAAAAAGTTTGATTTTTGACTGTGAAAACCACAAACATGTCTAACGAACCATTTTTGTAACTTAGAATGGAAATATAAATTGTGAACTCAAAAACTTATGAACAAATTTAGCAAACAACAAAGTTATATATCACTATTTACATGAAAATGCAGGCAATGCCTCAGGTGTTTTTTGAACAACTATTTACAAAACAATCAGATGCCACACAACTTATTTGTGCCACTCTGAAAAGCAGTTCCTGTCCACCACAACACAGAGGGGCACATCACAGGCCTGACACTTCAAGGGTGTGTCACTCCTCCTGTTGTCCACCTGGAGGCAATGTTTGCACTTCAGTCTGCCTTTGGTGGCTTTTTGGCTTGCATCTGTGGCTTTGACAATGGGCACAGGAACATGATCAGCTCTTCTGCTCTGAGGAACACCTTCCTTGTCCATGCCACAAAGCTGACTCACCAGCTCCACCATGAAATCTTTGTGTCATGGGCTGCACCTGCTTGGCATTGCTCATCTCACGGTGCAAGATGAAGGCATTTGTTGTTGCAATGTCCAAGAACTGCAGCAACATGGTCCTGTACCAGTGACCAGTTTTTCTGTGGATGGAGTAATACTGAATGAGCTGATCTGACAGATCAACCCCACCCATACTCTGGTTGTAGGCCACAATTGGTGTGGGACAGCGAAAGTCTCTCACAGCCCAGCGTCCATCTCTATCCTTCACCTTTCTCCGCACTGTGTCACCTGAAAATGCAGGATGGATGGTGGAGCACACAGACACCTCCTGTGTGTCCATCCACTTCACAAAAACAAGTGGGCCCTCTCTGATCCATCTCACTGATCCTCTTTCACATCTTTTGGTGAGAGCATTTTCCCTCCCTCTGGGGCATCCTTTTCTGCTCTCCCTGTAGGTGCCACACGCTCCAAATTTCATGCTGGTCAGGTCCATGAACAGTTTGGGACTGGTGTAAAAATTGTCCATGTAGACGTGATATCCAGTGCCAAGACAGGATGGCTGAATAAGTTTCATGACCGCATCATAAGACAGCCCATGTTCAATTACAGTTACTGTCTTGCCAGTGTTGCTGAAATTGATGGTGTAGCCACTGCTTGACTCGGCCAATACAGAAAGTTTAATCCCCCATTTAGTTGGCTTGTCCTTCATGTATTGTGTCATGCCATTTTTTGCCTTAGTCGCCACCATCCTTTCATCCACTGCCTGGCAGGCACTGAGGATATCATCATAAAGAGGCCTGACTCTAAACAATTTGTCATGGCCTGGTGTTCCCTTCTGTCTGTCATTATGTACATCCTCCTCAGGATCACTGAGGTGGATGTTCCAAAATATGGATCTGAACCTGTCTCTTGCCATCACTTTGGCTGGCAGGTGCACAGACATTTTGTCTCCAGTAGTCTTGGAGACTTGGCAGCGACACCAAAGACATGTACATAAGAAGACCAAAAAACTTGTACAGATCTTCTGTCTCCATGTCTGTCCATTTGTACTTTTTCCCTAACTTCTTGTTTTTTGCAGCATTTTTGTTTGTGTTTCTGCAGCTTGTCTTCACTGTGTCAGTGGCAAAAAACAATAGAAAAAGGTCTTTTGGACTGTGTGGAGAAAGTGTCTCTACCTGGACTCCCGGTGTTCTCCGTGGCTGGAACCTGCTTACTGCTGGGGCAGTGTCAGCATCCTCCTCCGTCTTCCAGGGCTCAGAGTTGAGGCGTGGCTCTGGCTCTGCCACCTGTGCCAGCGGAGACCGGGACCGGGTGGGCGCGCTACGCCGTCCCCTCCTCTGCGCGGACCTCCAGGTGCCACTCGGTGCGCTCGTCAGAGGCTCCTTTTCCTCTCTCTCCTCTTCCAACACAAACGATGGATCATCCCCTTCATCATCAAAGTCCTCACTCTCTGGCTCTGACTCCGGCTCCGCGTTTCCCTCCACTCCATCCCGCTCAAAGAGGAGATGCAGTGCCTGCTCCACATTTAGGAGTCGCCTCATTGTTTTGACACGCAAAACAAAAAAACGACTGCACGACACACTAAACACACTGCACTATACACCAAACACACTACACTATACACTAACCATACACTCCAAACACGCTAAATATCACAAATCTCTAACTATTTCTCTGCTCAATATCCTTATCGCTGTTTCTCTCTTGCCGCCGTCACTCCCACAAACCCTCCCCTCTTTCGTAGCAACAAATGCTGATGTTGCCGTACGATTTTTTGATTGGTTGATGTGGCGCATTTTTCCACCAATAGAAAAGGGGGTGTGTGTGTGGGGGGGGGGGGGGGGGGGGGGGGGGGGGGGGGGTTGGCTGCTGTTGTTGCTTTCAGCACTTTCGTCAGCCCGAATAGCCCGTTTTTACCATTTCTTCCTGCACCTAACGTGACAACAATATTCAGGAAAATCATGGTGTTTATGATTTATCATAAGTCTGGTTTTATATGGCCTATCAACACAATTTGGTACAAAGTTTGAAGTTCACACTTTCCACACAAAATGAAATGGAGACTCAGCGAGGCTGTGTCTTGCTGCTACATCGTCTTAAATTGGTCACGTGATTTTGACGCGCCGGCGCGGCTGTGGACTGCAGAGGGTTATCACATACTCAGTGCGATCCAGCCTTAGGTCCTCCATCACCTAGTACCACCTAGATGTGGACTGACGAGGCTGAGTGCTTCTCTGATCAGCTATTTGGCTTTTGGTTCATCATTTCTCACGTTTTTTTTTTGTTACACTTACGGTGCTGCTTCTGCTTAGTATGTAGCCATTTTACAGGTATGACTCTCTATATAAACTTTCTCTATTCCCAAGAAGGACGGTTTACACAGCCCAGTCCTAATACAGACAACACACAGAAATAGATGATTTCTGCATTCTTTACCACTCAAAGGTTACTCCTTTCTTTTACCATTGTTACAGGTAATGTGTTATTCTATAGGACAAAACTGCAGCTTGCATACAATGACGGTTAATTTCCAGTCCTGCATGGGCTGTAGTCATGATGACATGCTTATCATGGCCTGGAGAAATGAGGTTTGGCTTGATGACTGTTTTGTGGTCTCTTGGTTCTGCAGAGAAAGTTCCATGGAGGGTGAGTAGCTCTGGCTGTGTGAGTTTGGATGATATTGGATTGTAGGCTGAAGTGACATTATCAAATGATTTTGAGTACTTAGATGATATTAGAAATATAATTGATATTCATATTGTTGACTACTCATCTAATATTCTAACTTGAATGGTTTGTTTGTGAATCTTTGATGTAACATGTTGGGTTCTCATAATAAGCAGCATCACTTTTCCACTGTCATAATCAGAGGTGTTACCTGAGTTTGAGGACATTGGGGGCTTTGCTTGGACCTCTGTAGGCGGGTTCAGGGGGGATTCTCCCCTGGAAACATTTTTTGATAAACAAACTATTTAGATGCTTTTTTTAATGCATCCTGGCACCTTATTTACATTCATAGTACGCATCTTACTGATGAAAAAAATGAAATGTTTACCTCAAAACCTTAGCTATTGCTAAATTCAGATTAGTTGTGAATTGTGACGTTAAAAATATAAAGTAGTTTTTAGTAATTAGTAGCCTAAATAACAGAATACTTCAGAACTCCCATCATTAAACATTTATTGACTAGAAAAACAGTAAAATGTATTGATGTTAATTGTGGTGGAATGTCATTTCACCAGAACATTTACTCAAGTACTGTACATATATATAATTTTAAGGTACTTGTACTTCACTGAGTATTTCCATTTTCCGCTACTTTATACTTACGCTTCACTACAGGGAAGGGAAATTTTGTACTTATTACTCAATTGCATTTTAGTGACAGCTCTAGTTACTATGCAGATTTTGATTATTAATACAAAATATAAATCAACTGATAGATTATGACATGATCGCTTTTTCATCTGGCTTTTAGAATATTAAAACCTCTTTAAACCCAGTCAGTTAGCTTGAGGTAATGTTAGTTCTAAATTGATTAGCACATCAAAATATAAATGTTTAACATTAAACTTTTATCAATATGGACATGCTGCACATCATTAGTTTGGTTACATTCTCCATAATTCAATTATGGTCATTTTACAGAACCCATGAGCACCAAATTATAATTCATTCATATTTACTGGCGTCTCTCCTTACCATTGAACCTGTCATAAAGTCAGAATGTGTGTCCATTTCTCAATTATTTATATCTCTTAAGTACCATCAAAAGAATCAATACAACTTTTAATCCAGGTTGTGAATATTGTCATGTGAAGACCATTGCTGACTAATTGCTGACTTTTTCTACTGTCATAAACAGTACTTTCTCAGCTTCCGCCACAGCCCCTGGAGTGAGCATGTGTTACCACTTTCCAGTGGGCTCTGTCATGTAACATCTTCACAGCCACTGCACTGCTCTCATTTCATCTCCATTCATTGCAGATACAGACTTAAAACCACCGGGGTAAAGAAAGAATCTCTCAGGGCTAAAGCTCCAAATGCCCAGGCCAGGTGATGTCCATGGTCATAAGATTAAACGCAGTTGATTTAACAATCAGCATGGCATAAAACTTAACCTCATCACAAGAACTTTATAACTTACTCAAGATTATATGAAAGTGTCAGTGCTTAAATGGTTCCCTTTTTTTCCTATCTTGTTGATGAACCCTGATGACAGTCTGATTTCAGCTTCAGAATCACAGGCAGACAGACTGCTACTTGAGGAAAACTGTTACACTATATTATATGGATCTTTTTTCCTATCTTTATTCAACAGAGTGATATATCAATTTGAGAGCATTATTTATTGATTTCACGTTCAGATTTTGTAATATTGTCCCTCAAACCCTGCCCTCACACTCAAGCTGCTTCTGTGCGCTCGTGGAATTTCTGCTCTCAGATTTCTGCCCTGCTCTGTCAAAACCCAAAACCTAACCAATAGAACGGCAGGTTTGTTGTTGGTCAATGATATGATCCCTGCCTCCTTCCCAACATGGTGTTTGAGGTCCTTGACTTTGACGGTCCATGTTGGCCAGCAATCCACTAGACTCCCGCTCCTGAGTCATGATGAAGGTGACGTTGTTTTCTCCTCCAGCACACAGAGTACTATACTATACTGTATTATACTACTATTATAGTAAAAAAAATACTGGCACACGTGTGTAAATTAACAGTCCCTTTATTCCAAAAGTCATAAAGAAAGCAAGGGAAGAACATTTAATAAAGCCCTGGAGGGAGGGAATGGATGAACCCGGTTAATGGGTATCCGCCCGTACGGGACGCTCTAAACACTACAGCGCCCACACCCGCAAGGAGGCAGGGATCATTTCATTGGTCAACAATAAACCTGGCGTTCTATTGTTTGGGGGATTTCGACAGGGTTGTCAGACAAAAAAATCCAAGAGCAGGGCAGAAATCGGACGGCACACAGTTTAAGGAGAAACAGAGTAGATCTAAGCGCAAGCAGAGGCTATTTGAGTACAAGGGCAGGGTTTTGAGGGACAATATTATAAAATCTGAACGTGAAATTAATAAATAATACTCTCAAACTGATATACCACTCTCTTGAATAAAGATAGGAAAAAAGCTCCATAATATTAACTAAAGCAGACAGACATTCAGTTAAGTTTGTTGGAGAACAATCTGACAGTTTGTGTGGTTAGAATCTGTTTTGTGGCATTCCAACTTGTTTAGCCAGCACACTTTTTGTTTTCCTTTTTTTCTGTTTACATTGACACACCAATAGCAAGGGCATAGGTTACATGTTAGCATTGGTGGGAACCATATTAAGTGGGGGGTTTCATGCGTTGGCCCTGAGGGTCAAAACACTACAACATTTCAGAAAACAAAACATTTCACAAAATGCTAACAAAATTCAAAAAACAAAACAAAATTTCAGAAAACGCTACAATATTTCAGAAAACAAAATATTTCACAAATAAAACATTTCATAAGACAAAACATTTCACAAAATACTATGATGTTTACCAAAACACTACAACATTTCAGAAAAGAGGTGAGACAATGATTCCTTGTCTCTCATTTGATGTACTGTGATAAACATAAGTGCTTCTTTTTCTGTTTGAATTCTGGTGGACAGGATGCCTTGCGGCACATTGCTGCCTCTCACAAGTCAGGAGTATGAAATAGATAAACGAAAGAAGATAAAATAAGACTTTATTTATTTCTAAACAGTGGTGCCAACTTGGCAACTTTGTTGCTAGATTTAGTGTCTTTTTTCTAAAAAGAGACCTGCAACAAATTTTGTGACTTATTCACACAATTTTGGTCCTGTTTTCTGTCATTTCTGGGAAATGTTGTTGAAATGTTTCATTTCCTGAATACTTGTGATTTTTTTTTTATGCAATGATTTATGGTGGTAATGTTTTTATTATGTAAAGGAAATCAAGTTGAGCCTTACAGTTCAGAAAGGGATGACCCAAATGCAGGACAGCAGGCAGGTGGATTAAAAAAAACAAGCTTTAAAGTAGCTGAAACCAAGAACAAACAATTACAAGCACCAAAACTAAACTGAGAACAAACCAGGATGGCACGAACCACAGAATTAGTCACAAACACAGATGAACTGACACTGAAAGAAGGAAAGCACACAGACTAAATACACAATGAGATAATTAACTAATGGAACACAAGTGAGGTGGAAAACAGGCGGAAAAAACACAAAGACATGACACGAGGAGACTGACTTTCAAAATTAAACCGCTACATAACTACAGTGCCTTGCAAAAGTATTCATCCCCCTTGGCATTCTTCTATTTTGTTGCGTTACAACCAGGGGGGTATTCCATCAAGCAAGCTAAAGGCAAGTCCAGGCTTAAATGGCCAAGTCTGGCTAATGTAAACCAGAGTTCTGTTCCATCAAAGTGGCTGAGATTAGCCTCACATCGGTAACCATGGAAACCGTGGTTCTGGCTAAGCCTGATACATCGAGCTAAACTCCGGTTTCCGTTCCATCAAACTGAGCCACAATTCCGTTCCATCAAGGTGGTTAACCTGAATCCCAGCCTAGTAACCATGGTAACTTATGCTGCCGGGCAATCCTGGTCTGTAGCAGGATTAAGGTGAGGATTAGCTCCATCTATGATCAAAAAATGTTCAATAGACAAGAACAGACACCTAAAAGACAGTTCTGCCAGTGCTTTTACACACTCACAACTGTCATGTAATGATAAAATAATATGTAGATCATAAAATATATAACATAATTAATAAAAAAAATTAACTATTAAAAAACAATTAAAAATGTAATAAAAATAAGATAATTAAAAAAAACACTACAGTAAAGCCAAAATCAATTTAATAAAAACAAAACTATAATAAAATGAAACTGAGGCATTAAAAAAAAGATTGTACATGAATATGTGATTGCCCTCCCATCCCCACCCCACTCTGTTTCCAATTGGCTAGCAAATTCACAGCCAATTAAGGTCAACTGACAACGGCCAGAGAAGGAGAGGGACACACCCAGAGAGACACAGAGACAGAGCAAGAGAGAGTAAATTAGGAAATAATGGCATGCCCCTTCATCGAGGATCCTGTTGATGAGGAGGCCCACATTGTTCAGAGGGCCTTCCAACCACCACCAGCCCCAAGGGTCTTCCAGGACAGGACCAACCCATTGATACAGACAGACTCCTATCTGTGGGAGAGGTACCGGTTCAGCAGGCAAAGCATAGTGTATCTATGCAGTTTGCTGGAACCACACATTATAAAGGTCACACGCCGCAGCCAGTCTCTGACCACTGTGCAGTCAGTCTGTATTGCACTGAGGTTCTTTGCTAGCGGTACATTCCTGTATAGTGTTGGTGATGCTGAGAGGCTAATCAAGGCAACTGTTTGCAGAGAGGTAAAAAGGGTGTATTTTCTATTCATTTTGATTATTTATAGCATCACCATACATCATGCATAGGGCTTGATTTGTTCACATTAACATATGGTTATCTTTTATATTTATGAATTAACCATGACACAAAGCAACCACATTAAAATGGGATACACACCATTGTGGTTATAGCACATCCCATACGTTTAAGGGGATTTTCCTTATTTTGATATAATAAGGGATAGAGCTTACAACTGACTCCCAAATGATGAGGAATAGGTAATTGATTCACCATCACCTGCATTCACTTTATAGGTTTCCTCATCTCCACTGAACTGATGGATTTGCTAAATGTCATTTTCTATAATCAATAGATAAATGTCATGTGACTATTTCCTATAAACTGATCATTTCAGAAATGTCATAATCTACAATCAATTATGTGATAAATGTGATGATTCACATAAAATAGTTTGATTAAATGCATCATCTGAAATGTACATAGGAATCAGTAGATAAATGTGATAAATAGTCCGTCACTAATATTAATTTACACATTTGGTGAATTTCATTAGGCATACTTGAATTGTTAAATTTAATAGGTGTTCTTATCTACATATATTTTGTCCCTTTGATGAGGGATTTATAGAACATGATATTATGCTGAAATGCTGAATTTTCTTTGTCACTTGTGCATTAAGCCTGTCGGCAATATTCTGCCACGCCACCTCCCTTGCTTTATTAATTGCTGCAGTATTGCCTTTTTCTTAATTATGTCCTTATAGTCCTCATACACTTCCATAAAGAGCGTTTGCTCCGCTGTAGAAAAAGCCTCCGCTCGCTCCTTTCCTTTGCTTTTTGACATTTTGCAACATTTTTGGCACTCGACTAGTTTGGGCTTTTTATTTTCCCTGGGCGCGTGCATGAATTGAGGCTTAACAGGTGAGGCTTGAATTAGCGTCAATTGGAGCCAGCTGATTTCACTTGATGGAAAGGTTTGGAGCTAGATTGGGAGTTGGCGTTTAGTCAGACTTCAAGATTACACCTTAGTCTGGATATTCTTAGCTACGTTGAAGGAATACCTCCCTGAAGTTTAGAATTTATATTTGTTGATTTTTTTTTTGTTTGTTTGTTTTTGTTTTGTTTTTTTGTAATGGGCCTACACAAAATAGTCAAATTTAGTGAAGGGAAATTAATTCAAAAACTGAAAAACAAAAAATGAAACTATAATGCATATAATGCATATGTATTCACTCCCTTTGCTAAGAAGCCCCTAAATAAGACCTGTTGCTACAGATTACTTTAAAGGCGCTGTATATAAGAATGTGGCCAAAACGGTTACTGCACTCAAATTCAAAATACTGCCGCGAGTCCTGTCCGCCCCCCCTCCCCTACAGATTCGAGTTTGCTGGACAGCGGCACGCTGAAGACTGATTTGTTTGCCCACGGGCGGCTGCCGTGGCAGGGCCGCGTCGCTGCCAGCGGACCGTTCAAGCAAGTCCGGCTTCTCTGCTGCTAACGCTACTGCCGGGATACAGCTGAGGAGGAGCCGGCTGCTAATGCTATGTACGGGGACACTGCTAACGCTGCTGCCGGGATACAACTGAGGAGGAGCCAGCTGCTAATGCTATGTACCGGGACACTGCTAATCAGTATGTTATATCAACATTATTCCTTAGTCTCTGTGACATATTAGGAGGATTTTACGACTATTTGCTTTAGATTTCTTACATATAGCTCATTTAAATAGTCACATAAAGTCCACCTGTGTTTAATCTCAGTATATATACACCTGTTTGGAAAGGTCAGGGACAAAGTTCTGGAGAAGTACAGATCAGAAAAGGGTTCTAAAAAATATCTGAAACTTTGAACATCCCACAAAATCCCTACAAAATATGGCAAAAACTATAGTACCACAGCAAACCTGCCAAGAGAGGCCGCCCACCAAAACTGAAGGACCAGGCAAGGAGGACAGTAATCAGAGAGACAACAAAGAGACAAAGATAACTCTGTAGCTGGAAAATTCCACAGCAGAGACTGGGGTATCTGCCCAAAGGACCACTTTGAGCCATACACAACAACCTGATAAACCTTTTCAAAGGGAGATATGTTGCACTGCATAAAGGCAAATGGTGGTCACACCAGGTACTGACGATCATGCTGTTTAATGAGCATCATGATATACCACACCTGTCAGATTGAAAAATTATCTTGGAAAAGAAGAGGTGCTCACTAACAGATTTAAACAAATTTCTGACCAGAATAAAAAAGTCCTAGATATTTAATTTGTGAAACCTGCAAAATGAGAGCAACAGCAAAAGTGTTGTTTTTTAATTTTTGTTCAGTGTCCATCAGAACAGCATTCTAAGAACTACGATCATTCCTAGTTCATGTGGATTTATGACTTCCTATTTATGAGTTCCTTCACTTTGACTTTATTTTCTTGACTTTCCCATTCTGTTGACCAGCTCTCACGTAATGCAGTCATTAGTCGCTTTGCTTTAGAATAGAATAGAATTGGATTTAATGATGCTGTGAGTTATCATTATTTCTTAATCACATGGGAGTATTTGATGTGATTAAAAGGCAACAAGCTGCCCTTAGCCCCCATGTAGGTCTCTACAATATCAAGTGTTCATTGGCTCTGTGCACCAAAATGCACACAGACAGTCACAGGAGGGTATGTAGGACAAAGTGGTGAGGGAGATCTCCCATTCCCACAGGAGACACTTGATCAGACAGACAAGTGACTTTCTTGGCTGCACTTCTCTACCTTCCTCTGCGCCACCATCTGAGCAGGTCAATCACAACGGAATGATTCCGTCACACCTAAACCCTGACTGAGAGCTTTCCATTTGATGTCATTCCATTGAATACATATGAAAAGATGCCCATAGTTCTTCCTGAAAATATAACACATTGTACACATACCAACATGTCCAAACATAAACTATACAGACACAGACAGTGGTACTAGGAGAGAGAGTTTATTTTATGGCAGAGGGAAAAGCTATTGATCAGGTGATCTCTAGTGATCTTCACAAGCAGGGAAAGGAGTGTAAAGTGACAGTGAGGTTGGTCCTCTGTGTCACGGCTGAAGATATAAGGCTAAACGTCATGTGAAAAATGTTGTAGCAGCTTAAGATAGTAAAGAACCAAATGTTTCCTTATAGCAGGACTCCTCAGAGAAGGAGGGTATGTCTAAAGTTATTTTCTGTCGACGATGACGATGATGATACTTTTAATTCCCAGATTGAGTCTGAAATGTTTCTTGCCTCACAGCAGCTGCATTTGCAACATCAAAAGGAAAAACATTTAAGACAGAAAAAAGAGACATACATTTAACAACATTCAAGACCCCTCAGACCCATCTGGGCTCAGCTTCATAGTAAATATTGTTTAGTTTGTGTTTTTTGATCCAAAATTGTTGCACAACTAAAAATAAATACAACCTCACATTTTGTCAATCATGTTTCTGAAACTTTAAAACCGAATGTCCCCCAATTGGGACTTTGAGAGTGACTTTGCAAACACAGTGTGAAACAATGCACTGATCACGAAGAATATAGTAATGTTGCACATCAAATTAAACAGCAGAACCTGGGCTACAAGGCTGTAAAAACCCTTTTTACATGCCCAAGCACAGCTCAAACAACAACTAAATAAACAACAACAAATCCAACTCCATACCGCACCGATATCCTGACCCACTCGGTATATTTCAGGCTCTAACTCGACCACATGTTATCAAAACACACGCCGTTCATCTCAAATGAAAGCTGAGACTCTGCTGTTTCCACACATATGCGCCAAAGCACTCTACTCCAAAGCTTCAGAGAGATAGAGGCCAAAGAACAACAACAGAAATCGTTTAGCCGATATATAGTTGTAATATTTCTCTTACCTTGTTGTTTTTGCTGTGAAAAGCTCATTCTGCCGTTAAATTACGCTTCATTCCCGTTGACCGACATGTTGTCCGTCATTTAAATGAATCCGGGCGAAAAATGACAGCCTTCAGGTTCCGGGGATAAGCATAACAATGACCACTCACAGCAGCCGACATCTCCCCCACAACGCGTTCTGCTGACTCTGATTGGCTTACAGTGCTGTCAATCTCGTTTTGGTGGGTATAGAGTCATTCTATTGGCTCGAATCAAACGAGGTGTCAATCACTCAAATCGTCCAAGCTGTCACGGAGATACGAGCCTCCAAAGCACAGAATAGAAACTCAGTTTCAAATGTAGGAGGTGTGTATTGGTCAGTTTGGAGTGGGAAATAGATGAAAAAAACGAAACGGACAGTTGTGTATATCCTAAACATCAGTAGGGATTTACAGAAACAAAAAATGAAAGATATAGGATTGTACATGACAAAAATCACATGCAAACATGGTGCAATTTCGGAGAGCTCGTCTGAATTTTCTGTACTAAAACCTCTCTAATATTGTTCTGCTTCACTATCAGAATCGACCTTTGCAGAGTTAATGTTCACATATTGTGCTATGATTTGATAGAGGTTTAGAGCTGCAGCTGCATCATTCCAAAGGGATACTCATCCTGAAAATGCTTCTTTTTTTTTTAGGCGAACCTCAAAATGTTTCATTTGTGCTATGTGCCATCTTCATTTACTCTTCACATATAACACATATACAGTATACTGATATTTACACATCTTAACAAATCTCACAAGTGTTCCCTTTACCATGACACCAAAAGTATTCAAATAGACCTTGTGGTTGCAAAGATATTTAATTTCATTAGGGGTATGCAATTTTCGAGCAGAGGCCTATAAAATAGGCTTAGGGTTTATAAGGTTTTAATAGGTTAATCCGTAATTAAACAGAACACGTTTGATTTTCTTTGTTTTTTGCATCTGTCAGAATCCTACAGAGAGCTGTCTGACCAAGAATCAGTGAAGAAATTGTGGCGGTGAGACACAGCTGCAACAAGACAGAGAACCGGGTGGCACAGAATCATTTCATAACTCAGATACCTTGATTTCAACAGGATAGTAATGTTCAGGTGGATTATGATGATGAAGAGGAGGAGGGCACACAGAATGTGAAGCCATAGAGGGAGGACAGCTCTGTTCCTTCATGCAGCTGCGGTGCCAAATGCAAGACGGGGAGGGTGTGGTGACAGCCAGATAGGTAACTCCAGTGGAGAAAGGCAAAGGAGGAAATGTGTCTTTTCATTTTGTCTTTTGCAAATTTTAACGAATAGAACAATAAAACACATCTGAATCAGTGTGCAACCCTTCTGTGCGTAACAATTCTTTTCGGATGAAGGATTAAAAAAACGCATCTACAGAAGGATGTTTCATACAGATGCAACAAGTTAGACATTTAAACGTTTGAAACAAGACAGAGTGCACACAGAGTACACTGAGATGCAGTGCATAGCCAAGCAGTGATCGTGATGAAAGATTACAATGAGTTGTGTTTGCAAGTGGTGGGTGAAGCAGAGGATACTGTCCCAAGTAATGTCTAAATATCTGATATCATTAGTCACACCTACACTCTCTCCATGGTGGTGATTGGCCTGGGTTTCTGGTCAGATGCTGATGAATAGCTGTTTGGTTTTTGAAACGTTGATCTGGAGGAAGTTATTGAGCTACCTGAGGGGAGGGGTCATTGTTTCTCCCGAGCTTATTTTTCTAAGATATATTGGATTGTCTTCCTAAAGCCTGGACGCTAAGCTCTGTAATGCCCTTCTGCTGTATTTAAAAAACTGGGACATTTTGTATATGCCTTATTTAAAAGACAAAAGTGGAACAGTCCATGTCAGTTTTTTGTGTGGGTTGTTAGGAGAGTGAAGTAAGTGGGTATGGAACAGACAGTGTGAGAAGTAACACTGATTTCATTTCAGATTTACATAAACCTAATGCACAAAATAAAATGGTGATGGGGAATCAAGGGCCATGCACTGTTTGGCTGTGTGTTGTATCCCCATCTCTGATTTGCTGCACTTTTTAATGTCTAACCAGACCAGTTCCCTTTCCCAGAGCCTCACCTTACCACATATTAATGAGGGCCTTGACATATTTGCTAGTCCAAACAGTGTTCTGCATTGTTTTAAAGTGTGGGTTGTCCTGTTTGATCCAGATTCTGTAGTAAAATGGTGATGGGCGTTTTGCTTACTGTAGTCATCCTTGTTGTGATGTGATGTCACATCTGCTTGACCAATTACAATCAACAATACTACTGGTAACCTCTAAAAGAAACATGGAAATTGCATTTCGTAAGTCATACTGAGCAGGACCTCATTCTCAAAGCAGCAGAGGGGGAACAAAAGCAGAAACTTTTCCCCTTCATTCATCAAACTTTATTGCAGACTCCAACGTCCAAATAGACATACAATCACATACAGTACATAAAACAAAAATACAGTAAAAAGGCGCATATCACATAATATTAAGAAAGTACTTGTGCATATTCAGTAAAAGGCATCTAATAAATAAGAGCAGCAAAAGAAATGCAATTTAAAAAGTGCTTATACACATTTTATAAAAGGCACAAATACCAGTGTTTCCACATATAGGATTGGTATCTAACAGAACTACACCTTGGATTGGTCACCTGTATAATAAGATTATTCTGGGACCCCTGCAGCCTACATATAAACTTAAACATCAGTCTTCTCAGGGTGGCCTGGAAGGTGTTTATCCCTAAATCACAAAAAAGCTTGCTGGCACTACTACCCCTGGGCTGCTTGAGCAGGATTCTGAGACAGTCATTATATGCAACCTGGAGTTTACGCAAGCTCTCTTTCTTATACCTCACCCAGAGGGGGGCCGTGTACATAGGGGTGCAGTAAGCTCTAAACAAGTTCACCTTCACTTCACCAGAGCAGTAGTGAAATTTTCTCACTAACATATTGGCTTGGACATATAGCATTCTTCTCTGTCTAAGCATGTCAGCATCATCCTCCATCTTATCATTGATGATGTGGCCTAGATATTTTGCATTGGTACACACAGACAGGGTTTGACCAGACAAATAGAAACCTGGGAAATTAAGATGTTGATCCTCCTTGGTCCTACATATCATTATCATACTCTTTTTGGCATTATACTTGATGTCAAACTTGACTCCATAATCTGAGCATATGTTGAGAAGCTGTTGGAACCCTGCACTACTGGGAGATATAATGGCCAAAAGCTGTTGGAACCCTGCACTACTGGGAGATATAATGGCCAAACCATCAGCGTACATAAAGTGGTTGATTAATGTGTTACCCATTATGCACCCTGTTCTACAATCTCTCAACTGCCTTGACAGGTCATCCATGTACAGGCTGAATAGGCCTGGGGATAGAAGCCCACCCTGCCGTACCCCATTGCCAACTCTGAAGGGAGAGGATAAAATACTCCCCCATTTAATCTGCATAATCTGCCTGTCGTACCAATATGCCAGGATATGTATGATGCTACCCGGAACACCCCTATGCTTCAGCTTGGTGAAGAGCTTGTGATGGTTGACTCTGTCAAATGCCTTAGAGGCATCAATAAAGCCTACCAACATTGTTGAGCCCTGCCCTCTGTACTTTTCTACTGCTTCTTTTAATGCATAAATACACAAATCAGTACTGTGCTTGCTCTTAAAACCGAATTGGTTGTCTGTGGTGCAAATAAGATCCCCAACTTTGTCTATTATTACACTTTCTAGCACCTTAGACAGTATGCTGGCTAGGGCAATGGGTCGATAATTGTCCATACTCCCTACCTTACCAGCCTTGTCTTTAATGACAGGTACTAGAATAACTGTCAGCATAGCATCTGGCAGGATGCCATGCGTTACCAACCCTGTAAGACAGATGGAGACCAACACAGCAACCCTAGGGCTGGCTAGCCTCAGGTGCTCTGCAGTAATATTATCCATGCCACATGCTTTGTTATCAGCTAGTTGCCTTATGGCTTGGGAAATCTCATAGGGGCTGATGTGTACCACTTCCTCCTCTATGTTACCTGTACAGTAGGGCTCACTTCTGACACAGTTGAACAGAGCAGCATAGTGCTGCCTCCATAGTTCAGTTATATTTTCTCCACCAGATACACCCTCAATGTTACATGGCAATGCTGATTTAACCCTATTTATATTTTTAACTTCTTTCCAGAAGCCAGTGACATTGCTGTCAAGCAATTTTCCAGCCATAGAGTCAGCTCTCAAGGCTTGCTCATGCTTGCCAACAAAGCACTGCATATTTGTATCTAGTATTGGTTAGCTTTTTATGCTCTAGAACAGGCCCCTGTCTAGGTCTACCAGCAATAACCCAGGCCTTATGGGCCGCCTTAGCCTCTGCATGGGGGCCAGCTACATACCTGTTCCACCCAGGCTTGGTGTTTTTAGCTTTACTAAGGTGAGTGAGTAGAGGTCTGCTGGCCTCTAATAAAGCATACACAATACAATTGTACATTTCACAGAGGTCATCACAGTGAGAGGTGTCATTACAGTTGACATTGGAACATAGAATGGCATGCATAGGTAAATATATTTTGCTCAAAAGTGCATCTGATCTCCCACAATAAAATAATACATCCTCTGAGGAGAGTTTAGTCCAGTCTATCTTAGCCTCACTTGCGCTATTGTCCTCCCTCATTATCTCAGGAAGAGTGCTAGTGTCAAGCGTGATCTCAATAGGGAAATGATCAGTTGTGGTAGCCTCATACAGTACTTTCATAGGCCCAAGCGTTGCATGAGCATCTGCAGTACATATCAGATGATCAAGCCAGCTAGTTGTTCTGTGGGCTTCACTGTAGTAGGTGAAGCTGTCCGCAGGTAAAAGCACCTGACTAGATAGTACCAGATTATTGTCTTCACACATCCTGATCATATGCTTGGCAAAGGAGGAAGCATTATCAGAAATATCAGCATTCATGTCTCCCATAGCATAAATGGTCGTGCAGCAATTATCAGCAATAAAAGAGTTAATAAATGCCAGCCTATTCACATATTCATCATCATTATGTCTAGACTCATACGGTGTGTAGATATTCAGAATAATAAACTCTGTGTTATTCATCCTGACCTGAACACCAATGCACCAGTCAGTTTCCAGTCGTACAACATTAATCACTGAGTCAAGCCTTTTATGCCACAGGATAGCCACACCCCCAGGGATTCTCCCCCTGATAATGCACTGAGATAGATCTGTGGTTGACTCCCCAGCGCCGTGAAAGTCATCATGAACAGAGTTCAACCCCCCCAAATCCTGTTTGGAGAGGAATGTTTCCTGTAGACATAGAATGTCACAATTCTGAAGAAGTTTATCCACCACGACACGTCGGGCTCTGTCCCCTGCGCTGTTACCTACGCGCAACCCGTGACAGTTATAAGAGACAACCCGCATCACAGTTTAGGAGGATGTAGCCACAGCTTCATCGTTCTCTGAGTGCAGCAGTTCATTTCTCCCCACAGGAATATTGCCAGCAGAGGCTCTGTGCCCATGGGGTTCAAAATACCTCCTAACATACACCCCAGCTGGCCAGATTTGGGGACTGTACATGTCAGCCACTTCCTTACAGTCTGCAGTGACATGAAATGAGCCGAATCTGCTACCATGCGATTCTATCTTCCTACATGTCACAGACTTATTGGCCAATTTCTCAGATAGATAACTGCGCAAAGTGTCAGCATCCACATCCGGAGAGAATTTAGTGGCAAATATACTCACTCTCTTAGTCGTGATCACTGAAATGTGGCTCTCTGTGCCAGTGCCGATAATTCCCGTAGGCCTATTCCTCTGCTCTCATTTTCCCCGAGTGGGTACGGGTCGCATCTTGGGTGTAACGTTAATGTTCGGCTTTTTACGTCCATTGCTCACGACAAAACTCCATGGCAGTGACTTGGCTGGTGTGCGGGGCTGAACGCTCTCTGTAGCCGCTGCAGCCGGAGGGGGTAACGCCATCTCTGCCTGCTGAGCGGGGTCTGCCTTCCTCTGTGCCTCTACCTCCCGTAAGGCCCCTGCAGCAGCCGTACCAGCAGTCCTGCGGCCCAGGTCCATGCAGCTCTCCTCCATCGCCATCACCCGGCAATTCACAGCCACAGTAGCTGCCGTCAGATTCTCGTTCACATCCGCCTGTGCTTCAATGGTCCTCCGCAGCCCAGAAACTTCACTGCTCAGTTGCTCTATTCTTCTGAGCAGGGCCGAGGCGTCTATACTGCCAAAGCCAACAGGTGGGAGCTTGTCCAAACGGTGCGAGACAAACATAGGCATATCATCCCCAAACTCATTAAACAAGCTCAAGCATGCCTTCACGTTTTTAGCGTCCTTGTCTTTCCCCGTGTGATTAATTTTTCGTTGTGTAGTTGTCGGACATACTTCAAACAGGAAGCCCTTCGATTTCGTGATCCATTCCGATGGAAAGTTGTTTGTAGCCAACAGAACGATTTCATTGTGGTCAAGAGTCCTCATTTTGTCGGAAATAAAGTTCAAGAACTCATCCACTACAATTATCTTCCCATATTGGTTCTTGAAAACTTCAGGATTAGCACTAGGGCACGCAGTGTTTTCTCCCAACACACTGCCACCCGCCATCATTACGTTCCCACAGTGGAAATGGCCTGTAAGTGTGCCTGGGCTGGGTCTGGATTGGTGTTGTTGGAATTGTACTTAATATTGGGCAGGACAAATAAAGTTAACTTTAGCCAGTGTGGTGAGGGCAAGTATGTAGAGCTGAAACAACTGGTGGACTTACTGATTAGCTGATGGACAGAAAAATAAGTGGCAACTATTAACAGAATGGATGAACTGTTTACTGTCACAGATAATGTGAGAATTTGTGTTTAAGTGTTTAAGGAACAATCCATCCAAAGCTCAGAAGCCTCTGTCAAGCAGCACATTCACACCATTCTCTCTGCACACTTCATACCTACATAGCACACTTGGATACTTATTTACTTACTTGCAGATACACACACAGAAGAACACAATGTCCCTCAATACTCATACAGCTCCAAGACTACAGCACAGATTGTGACGGGTAATTACACGTACATTTGACACGTGTGTGCACTAGAGTCCTGCACAGCTCCTCTGGCCAACTGGTACCCGTCTGGTGCTTCAGCAAACCCCTGGGCCAACAAAGCCCGAAAGGTCTCCTTTTGTAACCTGATGGCCTCTTTCATTACTGGTGTCTACCAGCAGGTTCTTAGGTTGCCACCATGACAGGCACTAATGACCTTTGCACCACAATCTTTCGGATCTGCCTCCGTGTGTCACTAACTCGGCTTGTCACTAACTCGGCTTCTTCTCCGGAGCCTTTGTGCTCCACTGTCTCTCAGATTAACTCATATCGCAGCGGTGCCTGGACAGCGTGACGTGTGTGGTTGTGCTGCTGCCGTGGTCCTGCCAGATGCCTCCTGCTGCTGCTGCCGTCATTAGTCATTAGTCATACTTCTACTGTTATTATACACATATGACTATTGTCACACATGTATACTGCCAGATATTA
>NC_065511.1:876635-900622 GCF_006386435.1 Epinephelus moara
CTGTATAATGGGTTGTAAAGAAATTCGTCAGGTTTTTATTTTGTAGACAGTTGATCTGGATTTATAGCGTGATGGGATGACAGCACAATGATGTGTGTGGTCCTGCGCTTTCATGTGATATGCGTGGTATTTCTGTGCGAGCCTGCGTTCGCGAGTNTTGTAAAGAAATTCGTCAGGTTTTTATTTTGTAGACAGTTGATCTGGATTTATAGCGTGATGGGATGACAGCACAATGATGTGTGTGGTCCTGCGCTTTCATGTGATATGCGTGGTATTTCTGTGCGAGCCTGCGTTCGCGAGTAATCCATCCAACAGTAATGTGTGTGCAAAGCTGTATGAAAGCTCTGTTATACAGCAATTTATTGTAAATTTATCAATTTTTTTAGCTGTGAAAAAATTGGATTACCAACAAGTGCTTGGCCTTGTCGGAAAGCTACAGTTTTGCCGTTTCACGTGATATGCGTGGCTTCTCGCTATGACACACGGTCACGGAGAAAATCCACAGAGAAGAACAGGTGTGAATTTGGACGCAGTATGCGTCGTTCGGGCCCATAGTCTAAACTTCTCAGTTTCAACATTTTATTGAGAACATTTAGGAACAGTGCTGCACGTTAACTTTTGTCTGCACATTTTTTTGTCGCCATTGTTGCTGAGTCTGAGGTGTGAGTCATGCTGTCTCGCTCCGCCTCCACCTCAGGTACCGAAATTTGGCACCGATTCATTTTAAGTGAATCGGTACTCGGTAGTACCGACGTGAATCGGTACCAAGTACAAAAAGTACCGAGTTTCGGTACCGAACCCTACCTGGGATACATGAAAAATTCTTCTAGAGTTGGGAGTTGAAGACCTCACTTACAGGGGCCCTAGCCAAATGTTCCCAGTTCACCCTTACTACACATTTGGGTTTACCAGGTCAGACACACAACCTCCCCCACCAACTGATCCAACTCACCACCAGGTGGTGATCAGTTGACAGCTCTACTCTTCTCTTCACTTGAGTGGCTGCAAATCTGATGATATGACCCCAAAGTTGTTCATCAAACTTTGGCCTTGGATGTTCTGTTACTGTGTAATATGAATCACCCTATGCTTAAACATGGTTTTTGTTATGGCCAATCCATGACTAGCACATAATCCAATAACAAAACAAAACAAAGGTCCAGATCAGGCAGGTCATTCCTCCCAGTCACCTCACTCTAGGTTTCTCACCCATTGCTCACATGAGCATTGAAGTCCCTCAACAGAACTATAGACTCCCCAATGGGTACCCTTTCCAGGACACCCCCCAGAGACTCCAAGAAGGCTTGGTGTGCTGAACTGTTTGGTGCATAAGCATTAACAGTCAGAGACCTCCTCACAGTGACTTGCAATTGCATTTAAGTGATCCCCTAGTTCCTTGGGAAGAACACCAACACAGTGTCACTGAGCTGAAGGCTCATGAGTACTCCCACACAAACCCAGCACCTCTCACCGTGGACAACTCTAAAAAGGGCGCAGGTCCAGCAAGATATTCAAGCAAGAAAAAGGCCAGGAGAATCATTAAGGATCCCAACCCCCCAGGTAAAAGTCTTTTCACCCTGCAGAGCTGGGAGGAAGTTACTGGATACGTCAGGCCAGCACTGAGAGGCTTAGGAAGAGCTTCTACCCTTAGGTCACAAGGATATTAAATGAAGACATGGTCTAATACTGCCCTCCTTTCAATCATATGTTTATTACTATTCCTATAATATTTAAAGTGCTTTTAACGCACAAATTGAAGAAACTGGTGGCATTACATTCCACTGTATGATTACCTGTATGTACCTTATATGATTACATAGGCCCGTTTCCACTGAAGAAGTTCCTGGTACTATTTGGGGGGCAGGAATTTTACAGGAACGTCCTCTCACTCGGCCCTCTCAACCGCCGTGTCTCCTCTGAGAGGGCGGAGTAGGAGGAAGGTTCCTGTAAAGTTACCGGGCTCTGGATGTAACGTAATCGTTGCGCGGGGCGATGTGGCAAAAAAAAATGCCAGCTATTTTGTCGCTTTCTGTTGACGTCACATCCCGCCTTGAGTATATCCAGTCAGCACCAAGTAAACTCCAAGCCCCACCCAGGGGTTTTTTGGGGCTGTTCCAAGTACCTACTCCAAGGCAGGGACTTGTTTAGCCCCTGTAAAAGTTCCGGAACTCTGTCCTTCGGGGGTGGTTCCTGCGGTGGAGACACGCACGAACGGCCCCGGCCCCGTAAAATTACCCCGAAGTTCCTGTGGTGGAAACGGGCCTCATGTGACAACTAAAATTGATTGATTGATTGATTGATTGATCGATTGATCAAATCCCAGCAGACCAACTTCTGGTGTTTGGACAGCTGTGTATAGATCAGATCTGTGTTTCAGGATCAGGTTTTTGCTTACAGTGTAACTCCAGCTCCACTCCCCTGCTCCTGATGAGCCTCGCTGAGTTGTGTGCTGTCAGTAGAGCACTATAGACAATTCTCGCACACCATTCCTATATGTCTGCGTATGATCCAGAAAGCCTGTGCGGAGTCCCTGACAAACAGACAGACAGACAGACAGACAGACAGACAGACAGAAAGTGTCCAGACCCTCCAGCCTTCTACTCAGATGTAATACTATTTTCAAAACTCTGCTCAGAACTTAATGTCATTAACACTTCATTTTCTGCATTCTGATGAATTTTTCTGGATCAAGTTATGGCAAAAATTTATGAAAAGGAAAAAAAAATTGTCTCAACATTTCTCATTTAATGTAATCTCTAGTGAGTTACACAGACACACGTGGGCATGATTTAATCCTCCGTCCTCTTTTGTGCCTTTGGTTTGAGAAGGTTGCCTCTTTAAATGTGTATGTGGCACATGTTCTCATCCATGATACATTCATTTATTTTAATAATTAACCTAAGCATATATGTGTTTCAGCAAAATTTCTGCTCATGTTCAAAACTTTCTGCACATTGAAATCATATCCCACATATCTTTGTTCTCTGACATTTTGACAATAAAGTCATAATGTTATGAGAAAACAAGTCATAATTTACGAGGTTAGAGTGGATATTTTAATACTCAGTCATGTCTTCTGCTGCGTTTACTCCAGTCCTTCCCCCAGGACTCCTCCTGCAACAGCGGCCAGCTCTCTTGCTCTATCTGTCCAAAAACAACATGTCAACATCACAGCTTTTTCTTCTGTTTCATGGCAGACTGGAACCATTGCTGCTGAGGATGCATACTATTTACTGGAGGCATTGTTATGTCCAGGAGTTATGTACTAGTAGTTTTTTTTAAAAAATAAATCCAATACTGTTATGTTATTATTGGGTGGAGGAGGGAGGCAATGCACTTGTGCTACTATAAATATTGAGGAGGATGTGTGTGTGTGTGTGTGTGTGTGTGTGTGTGTGTGTGTGTGTCCACCCCCCAAAGCAAAGCCGGATAAATGCCAGCTCCTCTCACTTCCTATGAAATAGATAACACCTTGACAAAACACACACACACACACACACACACACACACACAGCACCTTTCTGTATGTAAACAAATCCACATAACGCTGTTGCTGTGTTTCAGAAAATGCTTGAAGCCTCGGAGCTCGTTAAGAACACCCAGTGAAGAGGAGAGGCGGACCTACAGGCAATGATGGACCGCCAGCAGCCGCTTCACACTGTTGTTTATGCAAACACGTATTCACATGTATGTATTCAGACCAAACCACTTGGGACTTTTTGTGGCTGACCTTTACACAGGGGTGTGCTGCTCACCTGCAATATCTTCTCAGCATTACTAAATGGGCTGTTAACAGTGGTTTACTACTATTTCAGATACACAGCTGTGTACCAGCCAATCACGCTGGTCTCTACAGATGTACTGTAATGAGGTTTTATGTTGGGGTGGTGGGTACATGAGATAAATGGTGTTTTAAAAAGATGTTAAAATCACAAAGAATGCTGTATTATGACGTACTATACTGTAGCAAATACTGGTGGTTTTATATCCTCAATAGTTGATAAAAGTACATCTTTTCTGTTATGTACTGTATGTGTTCTGTTCTCCAGCCTTTGAAGTTAATTTGAATTGAGTTTAATCAGTACTGTGGTTTGGGATTATGCAAATGTTAAAGTTTGTCGACCAACAATTATGATCAGTAACTGTAAGCCTACAGGGTGATGGTGTATACACAGTAAACCAAAGCCTCCATCTAAATGGATGACTGATGCTGACTGTATTTCGCTATTAAAGCTGCTTGTGATTAGAAATCATTTTGAGTTCTACACTCCAAGTAACTGAATACCTAATTGTGAAAAGTGGTATGAAATATTGGACTTTGAAGCCAACTATCTGCATTTATGTGTCTGAATTCCACTCTTCAAAATTTTCATGAGGTAATTTAAGCAGCGCAAAATTCAATTATCCAATGGAAATAAAAAGCTATATTCATGTCACTAAGACTTTGTTGTTCATTTTCTAGTATATACATTTCATTCCATTTTTTTTAAATAATTACTAAAATCAAAGTTCAAGATTAAAAATTTGAACTTTAACACTGGGGCTACCGAGAAAATGCTATCAAGCATGAAACTGTCCTATCAGGTTACAGTCTGTTAATCATGTAATTCAGAAAGATGTTGGACAGCTGAGTTTTTTATCTGGATTTTAGCCAAGTGCTTGACATAGCAAAACTTGAAATTTCCTTTTGGGAATTAAAAGCACATAAATTCAGATACAATGTTTATCAAAATAAAATGTTTAACACCATAAATGCGGTATTTGATTTTAACATTAATCACAATTAGGTATTCAGTGGCTTATAAGACTTAAGAAAAAAGGAGTGTCTGTTTTGTTTGTTTTAGACAAGAGTTAATGACAAATGTTGAGCATGTGATGTGACCGGAGTGTAATTAGTCAGTAATAATATCAGTCTGTTTCTTCCAGTGTACATGAATATGACTTAAGTCAACCATCCCTGGTGCCTTGATCTGTAAAAAAAAAAGCCTATCTGAATATGCTTTACACACAGTCCTCTGGTATTTACAAGACCTAATGTATTCAGATTGTTGTGAAGAATAAAGAACATTGAAACCTTACAGGCTAAAGTTCTAAAGAAGGAACTAAAATGCGTGTCGAGCTGTACTGTCTGTGTGTTTACAGTGTTACTGGAGTTTAGCACTAGAGGTCTGAAACATTGGAAAAAGGAATTGCAGTTGTATACCCCATTTATAGACTTCTGGCCCTCAAAGCGCTTCTGCACTACATGCCACATTCACCCATTCACACACACATTCATAGTGAATAATGTAATTTAAACGTCATAAAAGTTGATCATGTAATAATCAGCTGTAAGAGAACCATTGGTGCAGAACATAGTAACAGTTTTGTGTATAATGTAATGTTACATTATGAGAAAATTATTAAATTGTAAACCAAGCCAAAAAAAAGTTTGTTAATGTAAGAAATTCAGCACATGGTGTGATAATTTCAAAAAAGTACTTGCCTTGTCTTCTCAAAGCATATAAAACCAACATGTTCTTATCGCAACTTGTCAAATACCAACCCCTGGTCACTGGCCCTACACATAGAAACATGACGCACTAGGTACCCTCCTGCGTGAGTTTTAGACTTTTAAGGATGGTATTTCAATTTATACTTGTCCCATGGGTTGTGTCTTTTCAAAACATAACTCTGTTTTCACAGTTTCTGCTCATCAATCTTACAACATTGGTAAAACACTTTGGTTTTTGGGTTTACTTCCTCAAGTTTAGGCAACAAGAGTCCATGGTTAGGTTGAGGCAATGAAAGCACATGATAAGATTTAGTTTTTCAGTACTATTGTTATTGATGTAATGTAATGCAGTGTTCCCCCTACCATTATATTAGGGGGGCGCCCTGCCCCACTTGAAGATCAAGTTAATTTTATTTAATGTTATTTTCTCTATAGCGCCAGATCACAACAGAAGTCATTCCAGAAAGCAGCTTTAGTGAAAACTCTGAGTATGTTAAGCCTGAAATGAGGGAAACTCTGGGTTTTAAGTTACACACAGAGAAAGTCAAACTCTGAGTCAATCACCATGGCAACTGACTCTGTGAATCAACCTGCTCGCTGGCAGGTTTTCTATAAGAAACCCTGAGTTCACCCTGTCTCCTTCCGCCGAGCCTGAAGCAAGCTGGCAGACAGACATGGGTTTTCCGTATGTAGGAAATAAGATCGATATCGAGGCAGAATTAATTCGCATTGCTTTACACCAGGAGAGGATCTTCAGACCCCGTTTAGTTGTGCTGTCATTCCCCAATTTCCCCACACATATCAAATCTGACACACCAGATGTGCGCTCTCATCAGAGCAAATGTTGTGCATCGTGCTATGTTTTTTTGCCAACGGTAGCTTTTTATATGATATTGGTGATGTTTTGTGAGCTTCTGCCTTCTTTCTGTTGGCTGAGTAGAACTCAAATGTTACTAAGCAGGATGTTAGGCAAGAGGACATAAAAGTTGAAACAGTATTTTTTGGGAGGTTTAAATTACTAGTGACCTACAGTAGCTACATGATGAAATAGCCACTGAATGACAGGTTATTTAAGCTACTTTCTTTAATAAATCAAATATGAATAAAACTAAAGAAAGGTACAATCATCCATCCATCCCTCCATCTTCTAACCGCTTCATCCTCTTGAGGGTCGAGAGGCAGGGTACACCCTGGACAGTTCGCCAGACTATTGCAGGGCTCCGGAGTGCCCGGCAGGAACCCACGCTGACACGGGGAGAACATGCAAACTCCACACAGAGGGGCTCCCACACCCGGGATCGAACCGGGAACCCTCTTGCTGTGAGGCAACAGTGCTAACCACCACACCACCGTGCCGCCAGGTACAATCATGGCCAAGTAAAATATGCCTTACCTGTTTGAATGATGTTTTTATATTTCATTTTAAGCTGCTTCCAAGTGTGCTTTTCCCCTGTGAGATTGCACCTACATGAAAATCAGATTTTATTCAAAACCACTCCACCACTTTTCACCTGTATGCTGTGATTTTAACTAAGTGTGGTTAGATGTTAAATGAATGGACTAGTGCGTTCAAACTTAGGCGTTGACTCGGGCAGCAATTTTCTCCCATGCCGCCTCCCATTCCTACTTTCTTCTCCAGGTCTTGACTGTATTTTTAAGTGTGAAGTAATTTACTTTCATCTGACTTGAAGAAATCAGTGTATGTAATGATCCCACCAGTTTACTCTCCAGTGTTTTCTATTTGGGGGTAATTTCTTTATTAATCATGATTAGAATTGATTTTGCTTGTGCAGCGTAAAAATAGTCTGGGTAGGGCAAGTCCCCCTTCATTTCTTTTTTGCTGTACAATTGTTAGCTTCACTCTTGGTCGCTTTCCATCCCATACTGTTTCTCAACAAGTTCTCCAAGTATTTGAAAGAAGCCCGTGTAAAATGCAAAGGTAGACTCTGGAACAAAAATAGAAAACGTGGTAAAACATTAATTTTCAATGAACTAATTTTTTCCAGTAGTGTTAAAGGTAGATATTTCCACCTATGTAAGTCTTGTTTTATTGACTTTTCTAATTACCCGTAGTTGCAATGATATAGATTATCCAGGTTGTTTGGAACAGTCACTCCCAAATTTCTCACTTCATCCTATTTGAATTCAGCCATTATCTACTCACCCTCATACCGAGGGAGGCTCTGGTGAAGTTTTAGAGTCCTCACAACACTTGCAGAGATCTAAGGGGGGAGTGGGTAGCAGCACAACTGCACACCTAATGGCTGATGGCGCCCCAGATTAATACATCCAAAAACACATAATTGAAACCACAAAATATCTCCATACTGCTCGTCTGTAGTGATCCAAGTGTCCTGAAGCCCCGACATAAAAAGTTGTTTGGAAAAATGTCACTTGAACTCTGTTTTTAGCCTCATTGTAGCCTGTAGCTCTAACTGCCTCTGTGTACACTGCATTCACATGTGCGCGCTTGCGTGAGACCGTGAGATATGGGCATCGCCTTCATGTGTGTTCACGTGCTTTTGCTGGTCTCGCGTGCAAGCGCGCACATGTGAGCACGGTCCACAGAGAGGTGTTTATGTATCTCTAGGTTAAGAAAGTTGTGTGTAAGAAAATAGGACAGGAAGATGAAATGCATCACCACTGATTGGACAACACATTCTCACTACAACCTTGTAACATATCGAAGTTTGGTCATGTAGGTTCCACGTCTACATATGACGTGCAAGGTACCCTGGGTGTGTTGGTTGTTGACATTCTTTGATGGCGTGTCAACTTCAGCCTGTTAAATGCATTGTCTGTTTTCAAAATACACTTCCATTCTCACAGGAAATATACAGTTTGCATACAGTCTCTTCCAAAATAAATGCACTACATCGGTACAACACTGCAAACATTTTTTACCTTCAACAACAAATGCATGTGGTTATGTTTCGGCAAAAAAAGAACAGGGTTTGGCTTTACATTCATATAGGTAAAAGTTGGTGATTGTTGGACCCATCCGCCACCCCTCCCACCTGCCCTACTCGGACTTTTATCCCCTAAACTTTCACCCCCTTAATTTACGCAATAACAGCGACTGGCTGTGTATCATCTCAACGTGAAAGGAGGGCTTTTTTTGTCTGTGTCTGACACCGGAGGTCACTGACCAAGTGCTGGTATTTGATGACCTCTGAGTGAGACCGGGTTAGATAGGAGCCATCTATTAGCCAAAGCAAGAGTATAGTCTAGTATGGTTTGCTGCTTGAATCCAACCCAATAGCCAAAAATAAAAAATGTTGGCATTGCACGTTTTTGCAAACTGCATACGTTACATTTGCATGTTATTATGTAGCAGATATGTTGAAACTTTACTAAAAAAGTCTATTGACAATGTAGTCAGTTATTACAAAATCAGTTTCAAATTCTCAAACTATGGTTCAAGACCCCCCTACAGACCCTTGGTTTAGACAGCAGGGATTCCTCTTAGTTTGACTGTATAATAACATCAAACTAAGTTTAAAACCAATTTAAAATGGATAAAATAGCTGATTAAGTAAAAGTTTATTCAATTTAGAATACGTTTTATTACCAAGTAGGTTTTCACTTACAAGGAATTTGCTTTTTTTTGTGCATGCATTAAACCCACAAAAATGTATTAAGAAGACTAAAACATAAGGAAAAGTAGGCCTACTGCAACACTCAAGAACAGAACAGAAACGTTAGAATAAAAAATATGACAAAGATACCTTTAAAAAAGATGTCTAAAAATATTAGGCATGGAAAGTGTAAAAGTTGACTAGCTTCTTGATCACAAGTAATGTCGAAGAGGTTACAGCTCAGGAGTCTTTCTTAGGACAAAGTAATGAGACAAAATTTACTCAAAACATGTTTTTCCTGTTTCCTGTTTGCCTCTTGCTCTTGCTGTTCCATGGCCAGGATGGAAGCTGCATTGCTCCTCCTGAATCCAAGGTTAGACAATAAGTCGCAGCCCCCTTTCCAGCATTCTGGACTGAACTTTCCTAAGGGGGCTGAGCAGTGTGATACCCCAATAACTGGAGCACACCCTCCAGTCCCGGACACCAATTAAAAATGAAATAAATATTTTGACTACTTAACTTTATCAAAGTGATGCAATGTATTACATTTGATTGCTTTTTGATCACTTCTTCTGATAAATGTTTCAAACTGGGCAATAAGGTAGAAACAGATCCCGAAATAGGCTCTGCCAAAAGAAAGCATTCCTGCATGGCAAAAAGATGCAAAGCAGAATAGATGCTTTTTTGGTTGTTTTATTCTATATATATGAACAGAACATGTTGGATGTAACCCCTTTTCAATCACCAACATTTTGATTACTCATTTAATTACATTTTTTTCTTAGCACCTGTAATTGATTACAATTACATTTATGTAGTCATTTAATTACATGTAACTCTTTTTCCCCGAACACTGTTTGAGCCAGTATGAGCACGATTCAAATACAATTTGCCATGACTCATGTTTATATTGATGCACACTGGCCTTCACAAAAAGGACAGAGGAAAATGATCTAACCTGAGCAGCAGACACATGGCTTACTGCTTTGGAGGGAGGAATAGAGTAACTTAGAGGATAACTGTGTGTCACCCTGCAGATGATGTCAGGGCAGTTTCATGCAGCGTCACTACAATGATCAGCTGAGAATCTCACCTACCCCGAAGGGGTACTATCCGCAGTGGAAAAACGAAATTGAGAAAAGGACATGGTACCAAAAGTGAGTCAAGCTGTACATGCAGTGGACATTAGGAATTAGGTCCTAGCTGGTGAACACAGAGGAGCATTTAGCAGCTAAAAACACACATTTCCCTCAGGGTTGATCAAAAACAGACTACTCAGACTCTTTAAGCAATTTACCGCTCAGAAGGAATTCAGCGGCTCCTCTGGCAGTAGCACAGCGTCTCTCTCTCTCCCCTCTCGCCGTGCAAATGTTTGATAATGTAAACTAACGTGATGGTCACAGCTCCGCAAGAAACTACATGTGCAATAGTTATGGTATCATGGCCTGTCACAGGTTACAGCGTGATGATTAGAGGACAAATGGCAGAACATAAAGATCCAGGTGGAGGAAAAAAACCAACTAAGTCATTTAGGATTTTGCTAAAAGAGAAGGAAATCGCCTGTTAATTTATATATACAGATCCCAGGGTACATTTTTTGTATTTGGGAACTGTTTAAATGTGTACTCTGTGGTAGATTTGAATTTTTTTGTAGTATTAATATTGTATACAGAATCTGAATCTCACTATGAGTTACTGATGTTGTTGACAGACAAAAGAAATGAGAGATCATTTCTCTTTAGTTTTTACTGAATATTTGAAGGCAAACCTATTTTGTTGCAATTCTTTGTTCTTAAATTAAAATAAAATATGCTTTTTACTTATTTGTAAAGAATATCATAATCGTAAAAATACCCTGAAATAGTTTTTTTTTTTGCCATATCACCCCTGATTGAAATTACATTCATCAAGTGGAAACAAAGACTTCTACTTACTGATAATGTCGCTCTGTAAATGCTGGCTGTGTAAATAAGTTTTTTTTTTGGTAACATGTTGCTATATCAACTTTATGAAGTGGGAATATGTCATATGAGTAATGAAGAATAATTTCAGCACTGGAGGAACACTGGTCTCAGCCAGTTTGAGAAAAATCAAACAAAAACCCAGATACAACACAAGACTGTGTTTCACATTTTATTTTTGGATATTACCATAGCTATATGTAACTTCTGACAACTGATATCAACTACAGAATAATACATTGAATATTTCTGTCAGTTCTAACTCTTTTTTTTCTTTTTGCCCCCTTTTCTTCTTCTGCTGCTGCTTTTTGGTCCAGTAACATTTCTGTGGCTGATTCTCTCTGTGTGTCATTGAATGTTAAACACTGAAACACATGCACATCATTCACCTGGATACAACTGAGTAAGACAACAGTCAAACAGACCTGACAGTATGAATAGGCTTTACTTTTAGCTGAGACACCCATACAGTATTACTAATTATCATAAGGCTAGATTACTGTACAACTATGCACCAAAGGGTTCACTCTGTTGTTCTAGATAAAGAGAAAGAGCACCATATTTACAACTCTATTTACATCTACTCTGAAAAAGAAAACTCAGACAACAACCAAAGAGACAAAGAAATATTTCAAACATAGCTTTCCTGTGTTTCTGTTTAGTCAGCTGCTGTGAGGCTGCACAAGTTTGGAATTTAAAAAAAATTAACTAATGAAAACGTTTCTGTACAAATAGCTGCAACACACCAGATAGCTTATTGCCAATGCCCTTAAAGAATTTTCCCATTTCATCTTCCCTGTCTTTCATCTGTTGGCCAGCCCCTTTTAAAGCACAGGTGAACTCCTACTGGTTAACCTGCACCACACACACTTATTCTAACCAGTGACACTTCACACAGGCTCCTGTCATCAACAGCACATCGCTCCACAAAATGTACACATTTTAAAAATAAACTTTACTTTTCAACATACTATATATACACCAGTCGACACACTGCACCCACATGTACAGTCAGCTGCGGGAGACGTGGGTGCAGGTGGTACTGAAAGAAGTCAGCAGAGATCAAATCAGGACACACTACTTGAGCCAGACACAACTTATGTTCTCTACCAGCAACACATTAAAATATGGATAAAACAATAGCAATACTTCATTTAAAATATATGGTCAGCAGTAACATTTCATCATCTTGCTACAGAGGAGTGCACACACCCACTTTGATTAACCACCAGCTTTTCTTTTGATGTCTCATTTATTAAAGTAAAACTCTTACCTCTAGAAAGAGCCACTGTCCACATACTGTCCACATATAACGGGGTTCTGACAGATCATATGAACTCATTCTAGTAGAAATCATTTCAAAAACAAGATAAAACAGATTGTCTGAGTGCAATATGGAGTCAAAATTAAAACCTTTTCTCTTCAGGTAAAACAGAGGTTCCTGCATGGGTTTATAAAAATGTAATTCATGTTATAGACCCACAGATAGCTAACATTCAGAGGGGAAGGAAGGAAGGTGTGAAGGAGTGTTTGTTTATCAGCATGGAGAGTCAGCTGCCTGCTACAGTGCAGCACTGCAACTATTTCAATAGTTCCTGTAACTACTGGTACCAACAGTGCATGAGAACAGCCTGACCACTGTGCACTACAACTACAGAGTATAAGGGCTGCTGTTCCAAGAAAATAATCCCACATATTAAAAATAAAAATAGAATATTTTGAGTGTTGTGTTTTGAGAATAAAGTTGAAACTGTAAATGAAAGAAATAGAAACCCCCCCTCACTTTCATGAAATTAAGTCAGAACCTGAAAATAAGTTTAGAGGAAAAATGTAGATTTCCTGATCAAATTTACTCATGAAGCATTGTGACTTCTCCCTCTTTATCTCAAATTATTACAATTTTTTTGTGAAATTACAACTTAGCTTCAAAATGACTTTTTATATAATGACTATCTCTAAATATTAAAAATGTTCTGTAAAATGACAACTTCATTCTTAAATGATTATGACTTGTCTCCTAAATTACTTTTTTTGTTCTCATATTGACCTTTTTTTTCAAAGAATTGACTTTATGCTCATAACATAAATAAAAAATTGTCTCCATATTTTGACTTTTTTGCTGGCATTTTTCCCTTCACAATAAATCTAAAGAAAGTGCTTTTCTGCCATTGTGTTTTCCATCCCACAACCAGTTAGCATCAAACCTTCCTCATTTTACTGTGATCTAAAACCAGCATACTGTTCTTAAATGGATAGCTTGGATTTTTTTTTTGGAATGGGGGGTGTATGAGGTACTTATCCATAGCCAGTGCATTACATATAGTAGATGTTAGCCGAAACGCTCCCAGAGTACCACCATGTAGGCTCAGCAATGTACTGCTGTAGACAGGGGGCAGCAACAAAACATATTTCAATCAAAATAAATAAATAATCTAACAAAATCATTATCAGTCTAAGTGAACACTATATTGAGAATATTTTCACCGCTTTACCTCGCCATCAGAAAGCCCTTTCCACTGGCAGTACATTTTCTCAGTTGTACAACTTCTGTATTCTTATCCAAAAGCCCAACTGTGCTGCTCTCCATGCTGTGCTGCAGGTCAGCTGTTTGGGTCAGGCTTTTAGTGGATTATGGAAGAGACAACAAATACAAAAAAATAACAAACTGTGATTATGACAGTGCTGATAAAATGCTGTTCACTGTGGAGACAAAAGGATACCTTTGTGAACCACAGTATATAGAAGAAGAAATTTTGTGGAAGGAAACTGTACAGGCTGAAAAAGAGAGAGGGGGAAACTTGTATGGAAACCGGAGGGCCAGAAAGAGTAGAAACTAACTTTTGAAACTGTAAGCTCATGCTCACAGACCCAGAGGGCTACTGCTACCTGGACTTGGTTAGGATCTGTTTCCAGGCCAGATGAGAAATATAATTCTTCCAACGTGTTCTGAGCCTCCTACCAGTGGGCCGTACCACCCTAGCTGGCCCCTTTCAATGCGAAGGAGCAGCGGCTCTACTCCGAGCTCCCTCCAGATGTCTGAGCTCCTCACCCTATCTCTAAGGCTGAGCCCAGCCACCGCATGGAGGAAACTCTTCGACCGCTTATATCAGCAATCTAATTCTTTCTGTCACTACCTAAAGCTCATGACCATAGGTGAGGATTGGGACGTAGATGGACCAGTAAATTAGAAGCTTCGCCTTCTGGCTCAGCTCCCTCTCCACCACAACAGTCCGGCACAGTGTCCGCATCACAACAGACTCTGCACCAAACAGCCTATCCATCTCACGCTCCATTTTACCCTCACTATAGTAAAAGAAGTGACTGACAAAGCGCTGAAAAGACGATCACACTTGACTATCTTGAGGAAGAAAAAGAAGTAATAAGGTTTCTGTAGATGAACTTTGGGAAGGATCATTATTTGTAGGTATTAAGCCTAATTTTACCAAATAGTTGGGTACAGCAGTTTTCTTCTCTCTCTCTCTCTCTCTCTCTCTCTCTCTCTAGCTTATTTGGTGGTGGTTTCACATAATCCTTTTGAGAGAAATGTTAACTCTAAACGGCCAGTTGTCTCAGTTTGCAGGTGGAGTTTTGAGGTCTATATTCAGTGGAATTAAATACAGCTGTTTTAATTTCTATTTGAACAGCCCAGAAAAAAACAACTTTCTCTGAAAGTGAAGTTTGGTTTTAGTCTGATCATGCAGCAGCACTTTCTGGCCCCAACAACTGACCTGCAGTGCAATACAGAGAGTGGCACAGCTTGGCTTTTAGGTAAGAACACAGAAGTTCTACGGCTTAGAGAAAATAGTGCCAAAGTAAAGGGCTGTCTGACGGCGAGGTAAAGGCAAGGTAAAGCAGTGAAAATATTCTCAATGTATCATCCTGTTAGACTGATAATGTTTTTAGGTAGGTCTTTTCTTAAGTGACTAAAATATGTTTGCCGCTGACCACCATCCAAAGCAATACATAGCTGAGCCTCCGACTGCTTCTGCGAACTGGGAGCTTGCCAGCTGACATCTACTGTAGGCAATACACTGACTATAGATAAGTACCTCATACAACCCCACTTGAAAAGAAGCCCAACTATCCCTTTAAGATTGTAACAACATATCAGTTCCACTTCTCTGGAGGGCGTTAGGGGGACACAAAACAGGGATCACAAGAAACACTCCTAAATGTTAAAATCAACAAAGTGACGACAGCAGCAGAAGGCAGATGTGTTGATAGTGAGCTGATGTGAGCTCAGCTATCTGCTCCAGCTTAACACAATAGGTTGTGTTTAAACTAGCCCAACATGTAGGGGGACTGAGAGGCAGAGCTTCAGATGACCTGGCAGCAGCTGGCTGGAGCTGAGGTACAGAGCAGGCCGTCCCTGGAGCCCCCGCCCCGCTGGATGTTCACAGAGATGGTCTTCTCACACAGAGGTAGTTGAAGCACACCATTTTTCAAGGCGCTCAGGTTGCTGTGAGCAACCCTGCCACCTGGCAGGCCCGGGGGGCTATGTGGCGCTGTTTTGCGGTGGGTGGTGTAGGTGCGAGGCAGGGCAGTGGTGGTGGGGAGGGTGACGGTGTCCACGCTCCCGGTAGAGCCAATGCACATCCTCCAGGCTGATTTCTCCTGGACTTTCACGCTCCCTCCTGAGAGGGTGCCAGGGTCTATGATGAACTTGCCACCCCCTCCTCCTCGCCCTCCCCGCCCCCCGCGGTGGTGCTGCAGCTGGGAGCTGAGGCACAGACTCATCAGCTTCAGGCTTTCCATCAGCTCAGTGCTGCGGCTCGCCGTGCGGGACGAGCGTGACACAGAGCTGAGGGAGGGGTGAGTAGTGCTACTGTTGTTACAACAACTGGAGGGGCTGTCTTGTCCTTTATTACCCCCTCCTCCTCCCCCACTCCCCCCTCCACTGCCGCCATGCCCTCCTCCTCCATTACCACCTCCTCCAGGAGGACTCCCCCTGTCGGGACCAGAGGTTCCGCCTCCCTCTCCTGGAGGTTTACTTTGCCCTGAGCTGCTGCCTCCTCCATTGCCCCCTGAGCTGCCAGGTGGCCCCTCACTGCTGTCCCTTCTGTTCCAGCCATAACTGAAGCCTGAGTCTTTATCCAGACGCCTACGGTGGCTTTCTGAGTCATCATCACTGGTCTCAGAGCTCGAACACGATGACCCCCTTCCCTGGCTCTTGCGTCGGTGATAGCGCTTTTGCGTGGTCCCCGGGGACGAAGAGGAGCCTGCCCCCGAGCTCAGGTTGGCAGCGTTCCCGGCCATGTTCATCTTGAGACGGCTGAGTTTGGGCGGCAGGCCCTCATCCAAGTCGAAGTCATCGTCTGACTCCCCCTCCTCCTCGAAAATCTGGTTGAGCACCGGGGCACTTTTCCTGGAGGTAAGGCGGTTAGTGATGGAGGGGGGCTTACGCCTCAGGATCACCTGGGTTGGGAGGGGAGAGGGGTCCTGCTCTTCCTCCTCCTCTTCGTCCTCCTCCACCCTGAGAAAACAGGAGACGAGTGGTGTGAAATGTGGTGTGAAAGTATTTCTCATGTCACAGGAACAAATGAGAGTGACTCCTGTTTTTGAATGTTATCAGACTGTGATGTGAGTTCTTGTTCCAGTGCTCTGCACAGACCTGACACCAGGCCCACCGCCTGCTTAATCCCTGCCTCTCTAAAACTCTGTGTGCCAAAGCAGGTGTGCCGATGGGATGGAGGTTCTTCAGTAGCGTCAGTACACAATAACCTTATGTTTCAGGGTTTATACAATACACTCAAATGCACAAATATGTGAAATACTTCTAGAGACATTCCTGTAATATATTAATCTGGATCACAATGCTGGCCTCCCACAATTAAATGAACATGATTAACTGAGATATTGACATTTAAAATGTGTGCTCCACACACAGCAAACTCTGCTGCATCTAAGATCAAGTACTTCTTAAAAGGGAAGTCTCTATCAACTTTTTTTGCTTCAAATCCGAGTCATTTAATGTTAGGTATCTGCCAATACCAAGTCCCGATCCAATATTTCTATTTTCCTTAATAACACAACTGCACAGTGTAGCACAGTGTTCAAGTACACTGACACTGATCCTTAAATAACAGGGCCTCTGTAATCTTTTTGGCCTTGTCGCTGTCTCGAGGGAATTTCTGAGTATTCTAAGGGTGAACATGCAAACTCCATACAGAGGGCCCCAGCTGAGCTGACTCTCAGGTTCAAACCCTGAACCATCTTGCTGTGAAGCAACAGTGCTAACCACTACACCTCCGTAACGCCCTTTACACGGATTACTTACATTAATATAGTATTCTTACAGGGTAATATGGGGGGCACATAAGTCCACCTCAAAGACAGCACTAAATTCTCTAAAGGGCCTAGAGACCAGAGTTTTTGGTTTGCTAATATAAGGTCTGCATTTGATTGAGAAAGGGTCAGAATGTCTGGGGTGTGCATTTCCTCACCTCTCTTAAGCCCTAACGAAGGGCGTCGTCACATCCTGATTGGCCCAGAGTAGAAATGCACCAAGCAACACACACACACACACACACACACAGTGACCAGCTGTGGGTCCTAGGACCCACACATGGAGAAGCTATAAACATCACTGTTATTATGAAAATAGTTAATCTTTTTTTTTTAATAAATACTAACTTCTTTTTCATTCAGTAGTAATGGATGTAAATGTTTTGTAAAAACCAACACACAATAACATCACTCCACTTGAAACTGCAAACTGAATCCAAATTTGTCAGACCTGAACAGGCAGGTTCTCTGCTTGGCTGCTGCTGAGGTGGATGGTGCGGCCCTGATGGTCCCAGAAGCAGACCCAGGAGCAGGGCCTAAGGCAGCAGCACAGGCTCCCTGGAGTGAGATCGGAATACAAAAAGAGCGGCCACATGCATTAGAATAAATTCAAACAGGATTTCAAAGGAATACTTCACCCACACAATGACCACATATATATAAGTTAGTCATTCCATGTTACCCTGAATTCATGAAGAAAACGTTGTCTTACATGCATGGCTCCACGGTTAACAAAGAATCCAAAAATGCCAAATATTGTTGATCAATTTAAGTAAACGGGGACCACATGTAACAACAGCAATGCTATATTTAAACATCAGTGTACAAACTCTCACACAATTTGTGCAGTATAATCCAAGTCTAATTTCTCCAGTCATATGCTCAGTTCTTCCCAAACAGTTGCACTGCCTTGCCTTCAGTCCTTTCTGACCGTCACTAGAATGGATGGACCTGCATTTGTATAGCGCCCATCTAGTCATCCGACCACTCAAAGTGCTTTTTACACTATGAGTCACATTCACACACACATTCATACACTGGTGACCGAGGCTGCCATACAAGGTGCCACCTGCTACTCATGTTTTTTTAACACACTCACACACCGATGGAAGCATCATCGGGAGCAATTTGGGGTTCAGTATCTTGCTCAGGGATACTTCAACATGCAGACTGGAGGAGCCCGGGATCGAACCACTGATCTTCCGATTGGTGGATGACCCGCTCTACCTCTGAGCCACAGCCGACTAGAAGTGAAAGCATTGATAGGTTTCACTTTTAGTTCCAAAAAGAAAGGACTGAAGGCAAGGCGATTCAACTAGGGATGAATGATATTGAATTTTTTGCCGATATCTGATTTGCCAATATACAACAACTCATTTGACAGATAACCGATACCGATAATGATATATCCTCTTTTTTCCCCACCTCATTTTAGTGATCATCAAGTCCATTCTGTAGTGGAATTAACATCATATAATGCATACTGTGATCAGCAGATGGAGACATGAAATACAATGTTTTTCAATTTTCGTTCATTGTGCAAAATAAGAAAAAACATGTTGGGCGACTCATTTTATTCAAGCCGAAATTGGCAAATGCTGATGACGTGCCGATATTATCGCGCATCCCTAAATGCAACTGTTTGAGCAGCACTTACATTTTGATATAGCTCAGCTGTTTCTAAACATGGTCCCCATTTACTTCAATTAATCAATAGTAATAGTAATAATATTTTTGGATTATTAATTCAGCAGAGGCGTGTGAGAAAAATGTTATCTTCATGACTTCAAGGTAACATGACATGACTAGCTGATATATATGTGGTCATTTTATGGGTGAAGTATTCCTTTAAGTATTCAGTGCATCCAAACAGAGACCCATTCCTTTTCTATTCTCAGTGATGAAACTGCAAACAGAGTGTGATGAAGATGGGCATACCGGTGCTGGTAGACCTGGAGAGTCGGTGACTGTTGTTTCATTCCGTCGGCCCAGCTCCATCATGCCTTTGGAGCGATGTCCATTGAGGAGGTTTTCTGCACTGCGGGCTGGGGACTGGGGGCCTCCAGCGTGGGAGATAGAGGATGCTGCCAAACTGTCCTCTATGTCCTGATGCATGTCCACTCTGGTGGGCCACGACTGCCTATAGAGATAGGACAGAGGATTACACCCTGAGTCCAATATTTCATCCATTTTGAAGTTTTTCTCTGGTCTGATCATTAAAAGGTCCTCATATGCTGTTAACACTCCTTAGATTTATGGTCAACATCTTTCCTCCTAAATTGACTTACAAAGTTATGAACCAGTAAAAACCTTTTCTCAGACTCATACGCGGTAGATTTTTTTTTTTATATGCCTTGCTTTTCAGTGCCTTGCTCAAGGGCACCTTGGCGGTGCCCAGGAGGCCAACTGGCACCTCTCCAGCTAGAAGTCCACGCACCATATTTTGTCTGTATGGGGACGCAGTTCCCCACTACCAGAAATTATGCAGTCAAGATTCCCACATTTGGGGAATTCACTGGGGTCAGCACATTTGGAGTGCAATGGCTGAGCCTCGCCCCGAGTAAACCACCTTCTTAATCATGGTATCTTCCCTGCCAGGTAAATATCCAGATTACTTGCCAGTATCCTAGCATCTGATCGAGTGATGGAATTAGTCACCCTGCAACTCAAAACTCCACAAACTGCTGCTGAGGAAAAATAGAAGAGCTCTGCCTGTGCTGCATTCATGGACCAGCCAAACCTCTGAATTGTGAATGGGGATACAGACTGATACAAAAAACACATATCAAAATACATATCCCGCTGAATCGAGGGTTTGTTTTTTTTTGTAATTTAAATTTCTATTGATTTTCTTTTGAACAAACATTCTACACCCAAACCTATGACTTATAAAACAATGGAAAAAAAACAACAACAAAAACAAAACAAAACAGAAAGACAGTCTAATACAACAACAAAAATATTTCTCAGATGCACAGACACATACGTCAGTGTCATGAGCCATTCACTGGAGCAAGTTTTGTTGAAAATTGAAAATGTTTTCGTTGACACCCTCTGTAAATAAAACTCCTTTGTTGACTTTAGATTTGCGGTTGCTTATTGTTTGGATTTCGTGATGTCAGCCCCACTCACATAGTGGCTTACTGGATGTGGGATTTTTGGATGTTCTGTAAAGCCACCCGGTCTACCAAATTAACAAAATAATTATTCAAGAGCTACACCAATCCCATATTCAGTAACCAAGAGTGTGTCTTAAACTGCATACTTCCATTAGTACACTTTAATGTAGTACACTATGTATACTACATACTTCTTTCATAATTTAAACAAGGAAGTGAAAATGGCTTTTTTTTTTAAATTTTTATTACCGCCTCTTCTTTTTCTTCATCTCCTTTTTAAACGGCAAATTGCAAACAGACGGCGGTATACACATAAACCAAATACGCCACAGCGTCAATGCTGATTAAAATGTGCTGCCATAGCGAGGAGCAAGTATTACAAGCATTATTGTTTTCAGTACCAAATCATCACAGACCCAGCATTACTGACGGCTTCTGTCAGACAACAATATTGTTACGTAGTGTAAAAAACATGTGGAACTAACTAAGGCTCCTTGTTCCCTTGTCCCCGGCCGCCACGTCAAAAGTTGAGAAGTTTGCTACGTCACAAAGATGGCGACCACTGAGGGTGAGAAGTGTCCATCATTACACACTCAACTTTTGGTCCGTTTTGAGTTTGCCAGTAGTGCACTGCTTATTCCTGTACTGTGCAGTGTGAAATCATTTAGCGCACTTGTGCACTCAAAATATTATGTATTTAGTATAGAAGTATGTGATTTGAGACACACTGCAAGTGTCCAGTAAATGTCTGGTCCACTTCAAAGTTGGTTTTTACCAAGTACAATCAACTTCACATAGAGGGGGGAGCATCGCCACAAACCACAGCATCTCATGATAAGACTTTGAATCTCTGCTTGATTTAAATTCTCGGCTCTTAAAAGGGCTACTCCAGACATTAAGTATAGCACTATAAAGATAAAGATAAAGTTGGGGTACTCATAAGATACATTCTCAAAAACAATGGACAACATTAAAGCAGCACAAGCAGAGATATCTGGCTTTCACTCCCTAATAATGAGTCCAGCTCCCAATACTCTGGATCCTACGTTTCTCCTCTTAGCCGGGAAAAATACCCAGTTCTGTCAAACTCATCACCGATTATAAAGCAGACATCATGTTAGAAATATCAACAGACTGAGCGCACCAAGATATTCTCAAACTCAGCTCCACACAGGACATTATAAAAGTAGTAATTCCCATGTGCAGTAAGCTGATTCAGAAGTGTTTGATCTGAATCCTTGAACAGAAGGCACATGACCACTACCATTTCCACCATTGCATTTGCACCTCCAGTATATTGGTCTTTTTTCAACACTAAGTAACTGCTGATTCTGTCATGGCTTTTTAATTAGGGGAGAGGAGAGTAATTGCACCCTGCACTGGTTCCTGGTGGTAGCACATAGGTATCTGCCCATGCTATGAATATCTCAGGCTTGTCTTAATTCAGGACATGGTTCAAATATAAACCCCAGCCCGCCTACTATGCTCTGCTACTGCCAGTCAGCTTGCTACTCCCTCACTACAAGGTAGGTCTGGCTACTGCTCAACGAAATCCCAACATTAGGCCAGGACAACAGAAACTCTATACAGCTTCAGACTGAAAACGCTTCTGTTATAATATATAAAAATAAACTTTATTAATATTGCACCTTTCAAAACACAGTTGCAAAGTGCTATACAATACAACTAAACACAATTAAAACACAAGAAGAATAAAACAAATAGCATGTCACAAAATGTCATCTAGTGAAAGATAGAATAAGGAAGGCTAAAGCTAAAATCAAGATAATAAAAGGGAAATAACATTAATAAAACAGCAATAAAATAGACAGCTCAGATAAAGTCAGGATACGTTTTCCGACAGAAGTATGTTTTTAGGAGAGGCTTAAATGAAGCCAGTGACTCAGACAGCCTGATATCCTCAGGCAGGTCATTCCAGAGCCTCGGGGCCCTGGTGGTAAAACTTTTGTCCCCTTTGGTCTTCAGTCTGGACTCTGGGACAAGCAGAAGACCTGTGCCTGAGGATCTCAAACTACGTAAAGGTTCATAAGGGACCAACAGGTCTGAAATGTAATCTGGAACCAGGCCATGAAGAGCCTTAAAAGTAATTAATACGATTTTTAAGTCAATCCTAAAACAAACAGGGAGCCAATGTAAAGAGGCCAAAACTGGTGTGATGTGGTCGTGCTTCTTGGTTTTGGTTAAAAGCCTTGCGGCTGAGTTCTGAAAAGTCTGAAGCTGTTGCAAGGTTTTGTGATTGAGACAGGAATAGAGGCTGTTGCAATAATCAAGATGTGAACAGACAGAAGCATGTATTACAGTTTCTGTATCTCTAAAAGTTAAAATAGATCTTATTTTAGCAATATTTCTAAGGGGGTTGAAAGCATGATTGGGCAAGCTTAGTGACATGTTGTGCAAAACATAAATTACAATCGAACTTGACACCAAGATTTCTTGCATCAGGCTTTATGTGTTGAGACAGGTAACCAGTGGATGGCAGTATTTGTTTCGTGATATGCTGTTACCCAGTTACAAGGATTTTGTTTTTATCAGAATTGAGCTGGAGAAAATTTAACGACATCCAGATTTTGATAACATATAGACGGTCCTGTAGAGAACTCAGCATGCTGAGGTCAGTGGGTTTAACAGGGAGGTACAGCTGAGTGTCATTTGCATAACAGTGGAAAGAGACACCATGTCGATGGATGACATCACCCAAAGGAGGCATGTATAATGAGAGCAAGATAGGACCAAGGACTGACCCTTGAGGCAAAATGTACTTGATATGGGAAATGGATGACATGACACTGTTAAGGGACACACAAAACTTCCTGTCTGACAAGTATGAAGCTAACCAGTTTAGATCAGTACCAGACACGCCCACCCAGTGCTTCAGTCTATCTAAAAGAATGCCATGATTAATTGTGTCAAAGGCCGCACTTAAGTTTTGCAGCACAAGAATTCAATCAATTAATCAATTTTATTTATAAAGCCCAATATCACAAATCACAATTTGCCTCACAGGGCTTTACAGCATACGACATCCCTCGGTCCTTTGGACTCTCACAGCGGATAAGGAAATACTCCTCAAAAAAAAAAAAAAAAAAATTAAGCACATGCCTGTGTCAGCATTCATTAAGAGGTCATTGGTGACTTTAAGAAGGGCTGTCTCAGTCCTGTGATACTGGTGGAAACCAGACTAAAACTTATCAAACATGCTGTTATTATCCACAGCAGCAAGCAGCTGCTTTGAGACATTTTTTTCTAGAATATTAGAAATGAAAGGCAGTTTAGAGATTTTTGAAGATGGTGGGATCCAGCCTAGGTTACAAAGTAACGCGTTGTAGTACTTTGATTACTTTTTGCAGTAACGAGTAACCTAACACATTAGTTTGCTGTTTGAATAATCAAATACTTAAGTACATTTTCAAACAAGACATCAGTTGCTTCCGTTACTTTTAGAACGCTGGTCCTTCAGCTCCGAAACAGCAACGGCTGTCGTTTGGTTCTAATAACAGAGATAACGTTAAACCTATCAGTCTGAAAGAAG
>NC_065511.1:901095-909872 GCF_006386435.1 Epinephelus moara
CCCCTTTTACTCTGTGTGGTAACATCCCTAGAGGAAATATTAAAAACGCTGGGGTGTTGTTGTCATACAGTTGTCTACGGCAGCAGATCGTTCTGTGTTTCTACTGGTCAAAGTGACGGCTGTGATGGGAGAATTGGATCTCAGTGAAGGGCAAGAGACAAAAAAATGTAGGCTTAGCGCCCTGTGGTCCATTGCCCAATAGGAAATGTAGAATACTCAAAAGTACTTTAAAAGTCCTTGAGTTACTTTTCTCAGGGAGTAACGTTGGAAGTACTTTTAAAGTAATTGAGTTACTTTACTCAGGGAGTAACCCAGTAAAGTAACTGGTTAGTTTTTTAGAAAGTAACGCAGTAGCGTACTTTGATTACTTTTAAAGTAACCCTTACCCAACACTGGTCACTTCAAATAAAAACTTAGTAGGAATTATGTAAGAGGGGTGGTGGAAACTTTCATATGTGAGATGGTTTCTAGGAGCTCTGGCAGAAAAATGGGGGAAAAAGGAGCTCAGGGAATCATAGTGCGACTGATCAATGTCCAAAAAGGTGGGAGTCTTAGCGACTCCACCTCACCAACAATGTGCACTAGAAAGTTCTCAAAGTCAGCAGCAGAGTCAGCAGGAGCAGAAGGCTAGGTTGGGTTTACTAACTGGTCAACAGTCTTGAATAGGAATCTAGGGTTGTGTTGATTGGCAGAAATGAGTTCAGAGTAGTAGTGAGTTCTTGCATTTTTCACCATCCTACTGTAAGGGAGTAGATGCTCTTTCATAGCAGCAAAATGAATCTGGAGACCTGACTTCTATATGCGTTCAGCTTTTCTGCATTCCCTTTTACAGCTTTGAATGCTGTCCTTTAACTATGGCTGTATTCTGATGTTAGAGGTTGATCTTTTCTTCAGAGGTGCTATAAGGTCTAAGGTAGTGGAGCACATGGGATTGAAGGAGTTAACCAAATCACTGGTGTGGGTGAGATCAGAATACACATTTCCCGTGGAATTAAACAGTGTACAGAATTTGACTGTGCTCATTAAAGGTACGAGTGTACTTGGAGCCGGAAAAGACATTATCAGCAGCCTGTAATTCAATTTAAGACAATGCAAAGGTGATCAGATATAAACATGTCCACATTTTCTACAGAAGGTATTCTTAAACCCAGACTAAATACTAGGTCTAGGGTGTGGCCACAGTTATGAGTTTGGCCAGGTGCATGTTGTTGAAAATTTAATGAATTTGTAATATTTAGGAAATCAGTAGCAAGGACATTAGATGAGTCATCAATATGAATGTTGAAATCACCACAAAGAACAATTCTATCATAGCTTAAAACAAGACTGGATAGAAGTTCAGGGAGTTCCATTAGAAAGGAGCCAGCTGGTTTAGGGGAGTGATAAATTTCAGCGAGCCACCAGGTTTAAATGTGAGCTCTTCAAAGGAAGAAGTGTTTTTACAGGCTATGAGGTTACATTTGAAATGTTTCTTAAAGACGGCAACAAGGTCACCACCTCAACCACAGTTCCTTAGTTAGCTAAAACAGTCATAATCAGGAGGGCACAGTTCCACAAGCTGGCTGTGATCACCAGGTTGTAACCCGGATTCTGTTAAAAACATAAAAATCTAACTCATTGGAAAAGATGAAATCATTCAGAATATATCTTTTGTTGGAAAGGGATCTTGTATTGAGAAGGGCAGGACTTGCAGGATTGGAAGACTTTACTGTGACCCGTTTATTAAACCTTTGTCTGGACACTGTGGTTATTGCGTTTGGGAGGGTTGTTTTATCCTCACTGGTGGTAGGCAATGCTAACCACAAGGGGGCTTGCTGGATTCGAGGGGGATTGAGGGGTGAGCTGGTGTGGACCAAAAGTTACCAGGAGTGGACATGAAGGTAGTCAGGGCGTGGGAGAGATTAAAATTTTGTAAAATAAATTGTCAGTCAGAGCGCGTGAGCCCAGGTCATTAGAGTGAATGCCATCACAACTGTAGGAAGCTAGGTGTTTCCAAAAGAGATTGAAATTGTCTACAAAAGCTATGTTGCGGGCTGCACAGGTGAACTCTGAATGTCTGACTCTGAATGTCATTACAACCAACATAAAGGACGATATTCTGGGCTAGAGGATGGGCCACCAGGATGCTGGGAATCTTTTCCACAATATCCATCACCTTAGTGCCTGGGAAACAAAAAGTTGCCGCAGACATTTATTCACATTCCTCACAATCAAATCTCCAATAATGAGTGTGGATGGAGGAGGAGTAGTCAAAGGAGAACGCTTCACTCAAGGTGATTGAGCAGCCGGGGAAGAGCGGACCGAGAGGCGGGAAGGAGCCCACCATGACGCATAGAGCGGTGAGTCTTGGGACAGGATGAGTGCTCAGATATGGTGGAGTGATTGGAGGTGGCGGCAGCTTTGGGATACATGAGATGGCAGAGGAGGTGAAAGAGGAGGCCGGGAAACCGCTGTTCAGACTGCACCTTGACCCATAACCTTCAGTTACAGCAAAAGCTCTTTCTCCATCTCCTACTGAGTCTAAATGTAGCCCTTGAAATGGTTTAGCATATATAATGAAGCTGATGTACTTGTGTGATTTTTTTTAAAATCCGGAAACATTAACAATTATAAAGCAGCAGACAACAACATAAGAAGACACAAAAAAGGACTAGATTACAGAGCACAAGTTAAAGGAGCTGATGGTATCACATTTCACTGGTGTTTCACCTTGTGTGATTCCAGGAACCAAACAAAATAAAACAACAACAAAAAAAAATCATTGACACTAAAAATTTCCAGTGTTCCACTACCACCTGCGATGGCAGCTTAGACCACGGTCTCCTCTGACTTTTAAGAATTCTAATATATCCTGCTAATAATAAACACCATTTAATACTAAAAGCAGTTAGATAGCAGGATAATGATGGAAACGAGACAAAAAAGTAAGAAAACTACGACAGGAATGAACAAGACTGATAAAGAATCACCAACATGCTAACTGGGAAGATGGCAATAACAGATTAATAATCATTTTTGGAAGACATAGGTGTGTTAGTGAAGTAAAGTAAGTTAGTTAGTAAATATCAGGTCTCTAACATCTAAAGCAGTACTAGTAAACGAATTAATATCAGACAATCATATTGATTTATTCAGCCTCACTGAAACCTGGCTGTGTCAAGATGAACTCCAGTCTGTTAATCAGCCCTAAACCTAAACTAGATTATAATTCATTTGAAAGCCTTGTTCTTAGTCTTTTACATCCGACCTGAAAAACCTCGCAGCCACTTTTATTTGTTATAGTGTACCGTGCTCCTGGCCCGTATTCTGAATTTGTATCTGAATTCTCAGAGTTTTTATCCAGTTTAGTTCTTAAATCACATAAAGTTATTATTGTAGGCGATTTTAACATTCATGTTGATGTTGATAATGACTCCCAGGCTACTGCGTTTATCTCATTATTAGACTCCATTGGCTTCAGTCAGGGTGTACATGAACCCACTCACTTAACCATACCCTCGATCTAGTTCTGATGTATGGAATTGAAACTGATAACAGTCTTTCCACAGAATCCCTCGCTATCGGATCATTATTTGATTACTTTTGATTTCTTTTTACTCGATTACACGCCACTCAGCAACAGTTACTATACTAGCTGTTTATCAGATAATGCTGTTGTTTAAGGAAATGATTCCTTTGTCATTAAACTTAATACCATGTCCTTCAGTAACAGAGGTTTCACGTACCAACTTTAAACCGAATTGATAATCTTGTCGATAGCGCCGTAGGCTCGCTGCGAACAACACTCGACTCCATAGCACCTCTTAAAAAGAAGTTAACAAAGCAAAGAAAGTTCGCTCCTTGGTATAACTCTCAAACCCGCAAGTTAAAACAAATATCGCGAAAATTTGAAAGGAACTGACAATTAACCAAACTGGAAGAATCTTGTTTAGTCTGGGCAGACAGTCTCAAAACGAGGGGCCTCCGCAATGCCAGAGCAAACTATTACTCAGCTTTAATAGAAGAAAATAAGAACAACCCCAGGTTTCTTTTCAGCACTGTAGCCAGGCTGACTGAGAGTCACAGCTCTATTGAGCCTTGTATTCCTTTAGCCCTTAGCAGTAATGATTTTATGAGCTTTTTTAATGACAAAATTCTAACTATTAGAGGCAAAATTCATGACCTCCTGTCCTCAGATAGTACCTATCTGCCCTCAAACACAGCTGTAAGACCTAATATATATTTAGATTGCTTACTCACCGATTTCTCCTCAACAATTGACCGCAGTGATTTCTTCATCTAAATCATCAACGTGTCTCTTAGACCCCATCTCAACTAGGCTACTTAAGGAAGTCTCACCTTTAGTTAACACTCACTTATTAGACATGATCAATATATTTATTAGACATGATCAATATATCTTTATTAACAGCCGATGTACCACAGTCTTTTAAGGTAGCTGTAATTAAACCGCTCCTAAAAAAGCCCACCCTGGATCCAGAGATGTTAGCCAACTATAGACCAATATCTAATCTTCCCTTTTTTGTTAGTTACTAGTTAAAATTACAAATGATCTTCTGATTGCTTCAGACAAAGGACTCGTTTCTGTACTTATTTTATTAGATAGATCTTAGTGCGGTGTCTGACACAGTTGACCATCAAATTTTGCTACAGAGACTGGAACATTTAATTAGCCTAAAAGGTTCTGCACTCAGCTGGTTTAAATCTTATTTATCTGATCGTTTTCGGTTCATGTTCACGATGAATCATCCTTATGTACAAAAGTTTGTTTTGGAGTTCCGCAAGGTTCTGTGCTCGGACCAATCCTATTCACTCTATATATGCTTCCTTTAGGTAACATCATTAGAACAATTTCCATTGTTATGCGGATGATACACAATTGTATTTATCGTGAAGCCAGAAGAAACTGATTAATTAACTAAATTTCATAACTGCTTAAAGACATAAAAACCTGGATGAGCACCAATTTCCTTATGTTAAATTCAGACAAAACTATAGTTATTGTTCTTGGCTCCAAATAACTCAGAGACTCTTTTTCTGATGACATAGTTTCTCTAGATGGCATTGCTCTGGCCTCTAGCACTACCGTAAGAAACCTCGGAGTAATATTTGATCAAGATTTGTCTTTTAATTCTCATTTAAAACAAACCGTACGGATTGCATTTTTCATAATATGAAATCTTAATATTGCGAAAATTAGGCCTACCCTGACCTGAAAAGATGCAAAAAAATTGGTCCACGCTTTTGTTACCTCTAGGCTAGATTACTGTAACTCCCTATTATCAGGTAGCTCTAATAAGATCTTAGTGTGGTGTCCTGGAGAGTCTTTAAAAACTCTCCAGCTAATTCAGAATGCAGCGGCACGTGTACTAACAGGAACAAAATCATATTTCTCCTGTTTTAGCTTCTCTGCACTGGCTCCCGGTAAAATCCAGAATTGAATATAAAATCCTACTGTTAACTTATAAAGCTCTAAATGGTCAGGCTCCGTCATAGCTTAGAGAGCTCATAGTGCCATATTATCCCACCAGAACACTGCGCTCTGAGAATGCAGGGTTACTCATGGTCCCCAAAGTCTCCAAAAGTAGATCAGGAGCCAGAGCCTTCAGCTATCAGGCTCCTCTCCTGTGGAATCATCTTCCTGTTGCGGTCCGGGAGGCAGACACCGTCTCCACATTTAAGACTAGACTTAAGATTTTCCTCTTTGATAAAGCTTATAGTTAGAGCTGGCTCAGGCTTGCCTTGTACCAGCCCCTAGTTAGGCTGACTTAGGCCTAGTCTGCCGGGGGACCTCCTATAATACACAGGGCACCTTCTCTCCTTCTCTCTCTCTCATGTCCTGTTACTGCATCTTGCTAACTCGGCCGTACTGCATGTCACTAACTCATCTTCTTCTCCGGAGCCTTTGTGCTCCACTGTCAGGTTAACTCGTATTGCAGCGGTGCCTGGATAGTGTGACGTGTGTGGTTGTGCTGCTGCCGTGGTCCTGCCAGATGCCTCCTGCTGCTGCTATCATCATTAGTCATACTTCTACTGTTATTATACATATATGATTATTGTCACATATGCATACTATCAGATATTAATATATACTTTCAACATATTGTACCACAATAGCTGGAATTATAATTATAATTATAATATTATTACTTGCATTAATGTTGCTGTAAGCTATTATCATTACTGTCTGTCCTGCATCTCTCTCTGTCTCTGTCTCTCTCTCTGTCTCTTTGTGTCATACGGATTACTGTTAATTTATGATGTTGATCTGTTCTGTACGACATCTATTGCACGTTTGTCTGTCCTGGAAGAGGGATCCCTCCTCAGTTGCTCTTCCTGAGGTTTCTACCATTTTTTTCCCCCCCGTTAAAGGGGTTTTTGGGGGAGTTTTTCCTCATCCGTTGCGAGGGTCCTAAGGACAGAGGGATGTCATATGCTGTAAAGCCCTGTGAGGCAAATTGTGATTTGTGATATTGGGCTTTATAAATAAAATTGATTGATTGATTGATTAGTTCACATGTGGCTATGTGTGTGCATGTGAAGAGGGCCTGGCAGAGGAACAGCCCCTGGGCCCTACGTTGGTCAGGGCCCATTAGCAGAGTACTCCCTTAAAACACATTAGTCATTATCTTGTGCACAGGAGGCTCAAGATTCATGTCAGTAGAGATCAGCAACACAAGGCTCCACAACTGACTTTAAAGAAGCACCATCATATCATACCCCTCCATGTTTAGACATGGAGGAGGGAACAAAGACAAAATGACACAGACTCCCACCATAGAGGTCTATGGTCATCAGCTCAACACTTTCCAGGAGGGAACACAACTGGATCCACTGTCCGACAACCCTGTCACCCCATGGATTGAATATAGACTATGACTACAACTGCTGTCTTAACTTTTGCTATGTATCTATTAAAGAGATGCATGTAGAAGGCCTCAGAATTGTTTATCTCTTCACCATCAGCTGTGTGACTCGGGTATGGCCTTCTCAAAGGCGTCATCTATCTGAATAAAAGAGAAATGAATATGGAGCCAGAGTGCACAACACTTGTTTCCTACTATCAGCTCAACACGGTTATATACAGTGTTTGTGCAGGTCACTGTTGCTACGTACTTACTTTCTGTAGGCAGCACTGGAAAATGTGATGAGTCATATTTCCTCTTACCTGTGTTTACTCTTCAAATCTTAACCCTCAAGTCCTTCTATTCTTGAATGATTTCAAGAACAAAGATATGGGAAAAAAAAAAATCATGATAATGAAAAACTGTTGCCTTCATACTTCAGATTGGTTTATTAAAAGGATTTCTTCGACTTAAGGCACCCTCTGTAGAGCAGGAAGAGGAATGTGGAGAGAGTTGTGCCAGTGTGTGCCAGTTCCTGCTGAAGCCTCCCCACTCCTCTCTTCCTTATTTGTTCTTCTCCTCTGTTGCTCTTCCTTCTACAACTGTACAGCATCCAACTCTCCTCTTCCTTTAAAGATGAACAAGGTTGGCAGGGAAGCAAAAAAGAAATACTTGGACAGCTAAAGGGATAACTACGATGTATTTTCTTAGATTTTACCATTATAATGCCTGACTGGAGTCTCTCCTCACTTACTTAACCAGTGAATGGGACCAATGTCAAACAATACAGTGAGACAGAATAACGATAGCAAAACAGAGAATTTAAATATTGTGAACTTTTTTCTTTCCCATGTCCTCAGTTCCACTTTCCCTGAGCGCAGCAGGTGGAGGCCCAGTGAACCCAGAAATGAAAAAATAAACCTTTTCATATCTAACCCAGTCTTAATCAGCTATGGCTGGGCTCTGCCAAGGGGGGCCAGACAGGCTGCAGTGTAAGGCAGTGGAGCTTGATAGGTCAATTACCCTCTTCTCGGCTCAAACCATGACTCAGATAGTCATTATGATGATGAGCACTGATTTTTCTTGGTTGCACTATTTAAGTAGCTAGCTCTAAAAATAATCCAGAGTTGTGCACAGGTCACAGCATGAGAAAGATGGCCTTAAGCAGAGTTTGTTCTTTACCTGAAGTGAGCCTTGATGTTGCTGGGGCTGGAGGAGCGAGTCTGGACCTCTTTTTCCTGCTTCTCCCTTAGGATCCTCTCCGCTAGTAGGTAGTATGTGGCTGTGATGTGGTTGTATTTGTTAGTCTCCAGGGCTCTGAAACAACACAGTCACATTAGGAACAATTACAGATGGGAAGCATAGTGTAAAGACAACAAGACATAGAGAAAAGGACTAACAGAGTCAAGGAAAGAATAGATACTATAAAAATGAATACACTTCTGAGACACCTTTATGTATTTCAGTCACCACTAATAGATATCTGTGAGAAACAATTTCAGTCTCAGGAAAAAGTTATTTCATGGCTTGTCTGGAATGGACAAAGACCAAGGGTCAAATTTGAAATATTACAGTTTTGGGAGATGTAGAGAGGGGTATGGCATTGCCAAACCTTACTACTTTCATGCAGCAAAAGTAAGACTAGTAATTTATTGATGTGCTAGGGACTATGAAGCAAAATGGTGAAATTTAGAACAATATGTAGAGAGAAGGGAAATTCAAAGCTTTACAGGAGACAGAGATATAGTAAAGGATGTACTTCAGCAGGTAGATGCTGTCACTTGATTTACAGTCAGGTCCATAATTATTTGGACAATGATACAGTTGTCGTCATTTTGGCTCTGTACACCACCACAATGGGTTTTAAATGAAACAATGAATACCTGCTTAAAGTGCAGACTCTCAGCTTTCATTTAAGGCTTTTTTCAAAAA